>NC_052050.1:76366985-76659485 GCF_903992535.2 Arvicola amphibius
TTATGGGCTAAGAGCCATCAAGGCAGTTTGTGGACTTTGAAATGTTTTACAAATTATTACTGATGTCAGAATGAAGTCTAGGACTGCTACAGCTTCTAGAGAAAGTAGTTTTAAAAGAAAAAATGTCATCTTTTCCAACTGGTAACCGCACCGCTACCATCGCTTCCGTACCTTGTGGGTTCTGGAGTTGGATGGTTTCGTTCAAGTCCTGGTTCCAAACCCATTTAGCTCCATGACTTCAGGCAAGCCTCTTAATCTCCCTGTGACTCGGCTTTCTCCTCTAGAAACCCAGGGCTAATAATAGATCTCCATTGGGCTGAGGCGAAACTTTTCAAAGAGAATGGAAATAAAGTACTCAGGACAGTGACCCAGAATGAATGCACAGTAAATGGGGCACCTCTCTGATCTTTTAAGCCCCACCATGGTACAAAGTAGGGATAATTATTGTGATTATCTGCACTTTCAAGGAGAAAGCAGAAGGCCAGAAAGGTTGGGTAAGTTCCCCAACTACACATACCTAGGGGCTGAGGGAGCCAGGATTCCTAGACAGGTCTGTCTGCCTTGGGCAATTTTGTGGTTGCTAAGCAAATGTTCTCACTGTCCATAATGACACACCAGAAGCACACAAGAGAAACCTTGAGCCAAAGAAAAAGAATCAAAAAGTTGGAAAAGGAAGAGAGGCGACAGGGACCTTACTTCTCTTTAAGTGCTAAATTAATGCAAAGGGGAAACGCCAAACCTTTAATAAGAACAAGAGAAGCTCCCAGGAGCCACCTGGCTCTGCCTCCTGCCCTGGCAGCATGATGAAACCTATCCGTTTGTGAACCAAGCTTGCTTGCCTTCCTCCTGGGCCATGACCCATGCCATAACCCTTGAGACCAGACAGACTAGAGCTGTAGCCAATGAGGTGTAGGTGGGAGGACAAGGACCTCCCCCAGATCAGGCCTGCCCCTCTCTCCTCCTTGCTAAACTATCCCTGCACTGGAATGTGGTGCTAAAGAATCACAAATAAGAAAGGTTGGAGCCTCAAGATGAGAGGGATATTTAAGCACCAGAGCGACCTCCTAGAGGCGAGCCCAGACTTTACATGAGGAAAAGTATCTCCCTCCCAAGATTGAGTCATCACAGAATTGAGGCTGGTTCGTTACCAAAACTAGAATAAATTTGCCAATATTTGCCAGTCCAGGGCGTGGGTAGGGTTTCTGACTATTGCCCAGCCAACTTCTGCTTTAATCTTCCACTCCTAATGAACTCGTTTCTTTCAAGAGTGCTCATTCGCCCGTTCCTCCTGCGTTCTATGAACATTTGCTAAGCTCCTCCCTCGTGCCCGGCACTGTGCTGGGCATGGGAAGGAGGAACGTCGAGACTTCCTGTCCTCACCAGGGTCATTCTTTCACTTAGACTGCTGAGTGACAAACAAGTAAGCAGGAGGAGAAGATGATATTTATAGACTTTGATAAGCAATTTGCAAGAAAGAAACAGACTTTGGAGACAAAATGCCAGGAAGGAGCATCACCTTTAGATGGGGGTTGTGGGATAAATGGAAAGCTGGCACCGAGGAGGTGACTAAGGTCCAAGCCACCATGGGGGACAGCCCTGGCAGACTCTGTGTGTGTGTGTGTGTGTGTGTGTGTGTGTGTACACCTTAGGACAACTATTACCTTTAACCTTATCCCTTGGTCTTAACTGCATATTCTGGTCCAGAAAATTCTCTTGTTTCCTTTTTGAAACGACAACACCCACACTTGCACACAGCTGTCTTGTCTCTACCTTCACCCAAAACTCCTACCCCCACTTCCAGAAGCAACCCCCCAGAACCCAGAGGCTCAGATGTTGGCAGCAGGCGCTGGAAACTGCCAGCAGCTTGTAGCAAGTATCCAGGTGAATGAGGAGGCCCCACAGACTCCATGCTGAGGCCACATCTGGGATCTCGGGGGTCCCACCCCCAGCACTTTACTTTTTTATTTCCCGGGGCAGCTGATTGCTGACTCCTCTCAGGTATTTGTTTTCTGATATTGGGAGGGAGCGGGCAAGGTTAAGAGCCTTCAAGGGCTCCCACTGGAAGTCCTCTCTCTCTCTCTCTCTCTCTCTCTCTCTCTCTCTCTCTCTCTCTCTCTCTCTCTCTCTCTCTCTCTGAGAACAGTTTCTTTTTTCAGGCTTAGAACCATGCCCCTGCCCCATTTGAACACCAAAACAAACCCAGCTGTCCCCAAGGCTGGGCCGAAACCACAGGAGTCTGGCTGGTGAGCCAAGGAGCCAGCAGGGAGAGTCACTCTGAGGCTTGGTCCTCTGGATCCCTGCTCTGCTCTGCTCTGAGGTAGGAAGGCTGCTTGCCTAAGGCCCAGCGTTAGTCTCATTAGGATCCCTCAGGGCAGCACCTCAAGGACAGAAAATCTGCCCTCTTCACCAGCAGGCTCGTGGGCAGTATTGCCCAGTTCTGTACACCCGAGTCCTCGTCCTCTGAAATGAGCTGATACCCATATCTTGCCCACCCTATTGATCTGGGGCTCTTGGACAGTTAAGGGACGCCAAGCCCCAAAGCTAAACAGCGTGGTCCAACTCTTTCTGTGCGTCATCATCTGTGGATAAAAACAGGCTGCTCCTGTCTTTCTTGCCCTGAGATCCGCGGGGTAGGACTTAGTAAAGACATCCAGAGGGTGTGGCAGGGAAGCAAACCATAGGAACAGGACTCTGTGTGCCCGGCTCCCGCCCAGGGAAGTCAGAAGAGAATTACACAGCTTTGAACTGTCCTTCAGTAGCCTTCCCAGGACGACCTTTACCTTCTGGGTGTGTTTCCCAACCTTAACTTGTAGCTTTGAAGGCCCTCTTCCCTCCCCTGACCACTCCTTGATTCTGGGTAGGTGATCCAGAAAGTCTAGGGAAGTACCTGGTTAAGAAGTCATCTGGACAGAGAGCCCCCCAACCATTTCACTCACCTTCCTCTACTTCCATTCCTACACAAGCCCCACCCAACACCCCACCCCCACCCAATCTGTATTTGTAAGCAGTTCCCTGGGGAAGTATTCAGCCCAAATCATTAGGAAAGGTCCACAGGTGGCTTCATACCTTTATGTAAAACAACAGAGCTTTGGTTGAGGTTTAATTTTTGGCCAGAGAGTACTTTTAGTTTTGTTTATATTTAAAACTCAGAAGAGTTCAAATGAAAACAAAGCCATATTTCTGGCTTCCATGGAAAACATAGTCACGGTCCCTGTGGACTAAGGTAGAAGGCACTGGCTGCTGCTTTGGGCCCTGGGGACATGGCCTGTGCCTCCAGGCCACACTCCTACCTATGACAGTGACAGTGCACCATTTCTTTTCCTTCCCTGCTGGTCCCCATAGGAACCCCAGGTCACAGCCTTTGGTTTCAAAATCCAATTACATCCTAGCAGAGAGTAACTTGGCTCTAGGTTGCAAGTCCATGTGTCAAACTGTGCAAGACAGGTCAAACTGTGAGAAGGGGTTTGGGCTCTTGCGGTATGTGTGAAACCAAACCATAGAAGCATGTTCCTCTTGCACAGTTGGGGGAACAAGGCAAACACGGTACATGACAGCAGGAGTAGAGTGGCTGGGACAGAGGGACTAACACTGAGACGGAAGCAGCATGGACTGGGGTCAGCAGGCGCACATGGGCCTTTTGAGCCTGCTCCTATTGGGTGATGCTTCAGCTGCAGATTCTGTCACTAGGGCCTGGCTAGAAGAGCAATTGAGCAGAGGCATGAAGCTCTGTCTCCTTGTTAGCATGGAATTTCACAACTCTTGCAGAGGTCTCCCCTTCTCCTTTCATAATTCCTTTGGTGCTGCTGAGGATAAACACTGAGGTGTTCAACAATAGCCAGACTCAACAATATCCTGCCTTAACAATCACTCCTCCGCTCGAGAATTCAGCCAGTGTGAAATCTACTTTGCTAAAGACTGTATCACTTTACTCTCCCGAAGATGCTGGAGGAGAAGAAAGCCCTCTGCTTCTGCTGGGCTGTCAATCAAAAGAGATGCAGGCAACAGGTCACCAACTAATAGTCAGAAATCATGGATACAGCTTTGTCCTCAAAGGACATTAGAGTATAGCAGGGAGTTTCACGCCATGCTGAAGGAACCCAGAGCAGGCCACAGTAAGACAAAGCTCTATTACTTATAATGTGTTATAGGGAATTAAAACAAATGAAACAGGGGACAGAAAGGCAGTTCAGCAGGTCAAGGTCCTTATCACCAAGCCTCGACAACTTTAATTGAGCTCAATTTCCAGGACCCACATGGTGGAAGGAGAGAACTGACTCCGGCAAGCTGTCCACTGACCTCCACATGCACACGCACATACAGTATGGGGCTGGAGATATGGCTCAGTGATTAAGAGCCCTTGATGCTCTTCCAGAGACAGGGGTTCCATTCCCAGCACCCACATAGCGGCTAACAACCATTTGCAACTCCAGTTCCAGGGGAGCCAACACCCTCTTCTGTCCTCCTTGGGTACTGCACGCACATGGTACAGAGACACGGTGCAGACAAAACACACATACACATATAAAATAAAAATAAAAAATGTGAATGCAATAGATAAAGAAATACAGTCTTTACAATAAAGGAGTTACATGAAGAGGTGGGGCTCGGGCCAGTAGAGAGGACCAATGAGGATTCAAGAGCATGAGTGAGCAGGAAGCAACACCATCTCATGCTGTCCATCCACTCCCCAGGGAGTACAACAACTTCCCACGGCCTGTCACTGCTCTAGACCTGGGATACAGGAGGTAATGAGATAGGCAAGAGCTCTCTTCTCTTGTTAATGGTTCACAGAGATGAGTATACACATTTTCATCTGCCAAGGATTCTGAGGAATATTAAATGGAGTTGTTGTCATGAACAGTGTGCTGCCTAGTTTTATGTCAACTTGACACAAGTCATTTGGGAAAGAGGGACTTTAGTGGAGAGTATGTAGCCACCCAACTGGCCTGTTGGCAAGTCTGTGGTTTACTTTCTTGATTGATGGTTGATGTGGGAGGGTCCAGCTCACTATGGGTAGAACCATTCCTGGCCTGGTGGTTGTGGATGCTATGAAAAATAGGTTGGAAAGGCCATGGGAAGCAAGACAGGAAAGAGCTCTCCTTCATTGTCTTTGCATCAGTTTCTGCCTTGAGTTCTTGCCCTGGTTTCCCTGAATAGTGGACTAAAAGCTAAAAAATGAAATGAACCCTTTCCTCCCCCAAGTAACAGTAGAAATCCTAACTAAGACAGGAGGTGACTAAACTGTGGTCAGGGAAAATCTTCTTGAAGAAGATCCAGTTGATCTGAGTCATGACATGGAGACAAACAATGTCATGATTTGGGGGCAGAAGTGGTGTAGGAGGTTCTTCTGTATTTGTGTTGCTTTCATTGGTCATTAAAGAAACTGCCTTGGCCTTTGATAGGGCAGCCCTTAGGTAGGCAGAGTAGACAGAACAGAATGCTGGGAAGAATGGTCAGAGAATGCAGTCATAGAGCCAGCCACCAGGTCAGACATGCTGAATCTTTCCCAGTAAGCCACGACCTCGTGATGAAATACAGATTATTAGAAATGGCTTAAATAAAGATGTGAGAGTTAGCCAATAAGAGGCTAGAGCTAATAGCCAGGGAGTAATTTGATTAACACAATTTCTGTGGGGGTTAAGCTAGCTGGGCACCCGGGACAAACAAAGGGCCCCGCTTATTCTACAACACAGAAATGTAAAGGTACTGAGTCAGAAATGATTAAAGTTCATAATGCATTTACAGGACTGAGAATGAGAGAGCAATTTAGAGATAAGTCTTGGAACACAAGCAGGAGCCACATCACCTGCAGTATTAGTAGGTGAGTGCCATTCAACTTGGCATGAGAAGTCAATGGACATAAGCTAATCAGCAACTTTCAAGGATTCTCTTACTCTTGTAGGAGTAATGGAATATAAAAAGGTACAAATACAAATAGGGAGATATATTACTCTGCTTCAGTGTCCATAATAAAATACCATAGATGCAGAGTCTTAAACAACAGAAGCATATATCTCTTGGTTCTGGAGAAGACAGCCAAGATAAAGGTGTTGGTAGGTTCAGCTACTAGGGAGGGTTCTCTTTCTGGCTTACACAAGGTTCCTTCTTGCTGAGCCTTTAGATGGCCTTTTCTTACCATATGTGTTCAGAGAACAGCTCACTCCCACTCTCTCCATAAATGTCACCCATCCTATTAGATTAGAGCTCCACCCTTTTATCCTAACTCGGTCTTGAGGACCTCCTAAAATACCATCTCCAAATACAGTCAGTGTGGGTGTTACGACTTCTTAGTATTAACTGGAGATGGAGAACAGGGATGTGTGTAACTTAGTGTTCAGCTAATCAGTTAAGATGACTGACAGGTAAGCTCAGAAGATCTCGAAAACCAGATGATGAAACAGGTTTGACCTTGATGAGGGGGCTGTTATCTCACACAGTCATATTTATATCTGTTTTATCATTTGGGTACTCATAATCTCTGGAAAATGAAAAGAAACTTCTCCATCCATGTCAGACTTTGTGGCCCTTTGCTACAAAAGATAGAGTGGGCCAAATACACTGAGTTTCTGTCTAAATTCCTTGGCCTTCATAATAGCTCTTACAGCTATTTAACAGTATACATATATTTACTATATATATTATGTATATATTGTATGTAAATAGGGAGCTGTATTATTCTGCTCCAGTGTTCATAATAAAATACCATAGACTGAGTGTCTTAAACAACAGAAGCACTTATCCTTTGGCTCTGGAGGCAAGACTGAGAGGTCACAGCCCCGTACATTCAGGATGAGACGGGCACTCTGGGTTAAATGATACTGTTGCTCAAACTACTTTCTACCATTTTCTCTCCCCATTGGCGCTAATACTGGGTGCTCCCTCCAATGCAAACTGAGTGCTCTGCCACCAGAAAGCTCGCTGAGGAAAATTTCTTATCTTTAAAGTTAAGACTAGAGAGTCAGACAAGGTGGCTCACATTTGCATGTCCATCACTTAGGAAGTGGAGACAGAAGTATCATGAATTCAAGGATGTCTTTACCTACCCTGTGAGTTCAAGGCCAACCAACCTGGGCTGCATAAGACCTGCCTCAAACAACAACAAAAATTAAGACTTGTTCTTTTCTTTAATACCAAATTGTAAATATTCAGAACACTTATAAAACAGAAAATTAATTCAATCTGTGCCTTGGATCAGTTCCTGATGGCAAATATTCAGATCATTTATAAAAGAGAAAATTAATTCAATCAGTGACTTGGATCGGTCATCTTATTTTCCTTGAGGAACTCAGAGATCCACCTGCCTCCTGAGTGGTGGGATTAAAGGTGTGTGCCACCACCACCCAGAAATTTTCCTTGCTTTTATTGAATAACTGGCAGATTGGACAGATGTTCTCTGACCTGTGCTTAAGGTTTATAAGAATAGGAAATTTGTTTGGGGAAGGCACAACTAGACAGGTCCAACGGAAGACGAAGTCACGCTAGTGTCTCACAGGGCTGACAGACTAGCTGGTGTCTATGAACTAAGCGGGAGTGGTTGAGCAAGGGCCCCCACCACGGCAATAATTCTCACAGAAAAGGAGGAGGAAGCCACATGTTTTCTTATCCAGTCTAGACGTGAGTGTCATACAAGGTTATTTCCATTCTGTTGTACTGCTCAGTGGAATCACAAGTCTACGTGATGTACTCAAAGGATAACAGACCTGAATTATCAGACTCTAATCCTTGATGGAGCACTGTCAAAGTCAACTTAGAGAAGAGCAAACAGGATGGGCAATACTGCAAGGTGGACTGTCTTGGTTTCCTTTCCTGTTGCTGAAATAAAGTTCCTGGACTAAAGCAATTTAAGGGAGAAGTAGTTTATTTTAGCTCACAGCTCCAAGTGACAGTCTACTGTAGCAGGGAGCTTGAGGAGGGACAACATATCACAGTCATAATCAGGACCAAAGAGCAAGGAATGCTTGCATGCTGACATTCAGTTTTGTTTCCCCTCTATAGGAATTCTCCTTCTAGGGAACAGTGCTGTTTACAGAGGATGGGTTTGCCCACCCAAATTAAAGAAGCCAAGATAATCCCCCACAGGCATTGCAACAAACTAACCTGACCTGGACTAGTTCTTATTGACTCTCTTCCCAATTATTGTGTGGCCCTGGCAAGATGCAGGGCCTGCTCTTCCCAGTGTTGAAGCTAATGGAGGTCAGAGACGGCTCTCCCACTCTTAGGACCATAGGGCCAGCTCTCCCACCTGTTCCAGGCACACATGGGTAGGATGGGGGAATGGGAGGACATCATTCCCCCATCCATGCTCTCACAAGACCAATAGGCAATGGGGACAGCTCTTCCATGTTCACAATTTCAGGGCCTGATCATCCACATCCACATTAACAGGATTGGCTGTATTGTGCTGCCCTGGTGAGGTACAGGGCCTGCTCTCCCAAGTGTTGCTGCTGTTGGAGATTAGGGATGGCGCTTCCTCTCTTATAACAACAGGGCCAGCTCTCTCACCTGCCTCAGATGTTGATGGGGAGAAATCATTCCCGGTTCATGCCGCCACAAGAGAAATTAAGATTTTTAAAAATATCCAGATGTTAGGTGCCATGTATATAGTGTTAGTCTTTATGGTAAAGGGCCGTTCTTGGCACCAAAGGACACATATCAGGAAGGATTAGCCATGGCCATCAAAATTGTCTTTAGGCATTGAGTGTTGTCAAATGTCTCTAGGAGGTAAAGACACTGTTAAAGCTAGCTAGAAGGTGCTAAGATAGACCTACGAGTCATGAGGTCTCTGGAATTAATGCAGTTCTTTTCCAGGCCAAATGCTTTACATCCAAAATAACTTTAACTACCTAACCAGAAACAACAGAAAGCTGGGTCTAAGAGAGAAGCAGACAAATGGCCTCCTGAATAATGCTGTTTTACCTGTGTATTTTCTGATTTTTCAGCCCTTTTTGTAAAGGCCTTGTGTTCTGCTTGGTGGCGCTGAGTAGAAGGCAAAGATTCCTGGGGGTGTTAGATATTCCAATCCAGGGCTTTTGCCACTAAAGAACAGGGGATGACTTCACATTCCGCATTCACAACACAAGATAGATGTTCAACATAGGTAAGTGATCTCAGCTGTGCCTGTTGTTCACGCTAGGATTTTTACAAACATATTTGGCTGAATTCTTATTCTCACTGCCTTTTTTGATTTTTTTTTAGAAGTGGGAAAACACTTGTCAAAATGACAGAGATGGTCTAGGTATCTGCTGTGTCCCTATTGCCCAACTAATTTATCCTTTCCTGCGGCACAAGTTACTTGCAATGGGAAACAGACAACTAGCCCTGGGGATGGCTGGAGCGTGGTCTCATGTGACAAACCCCACATGGAACAATCTGCTGAAGTAGAGCATAATCAGGTCCTACAGGGTTTGGAATGCCAGGCCAAGGAATTTCCATCTCACTCCCCAGGGATATGCTAGCAAGAAGTGTTGCTGTCAGTCAAGGTTGGGAAATAATGCTTCTTCACAAGAAAAATGAAGAATCTGAGAACTCTGCCCTCTTGTCCAATCCCAGTGGGTGATGGGGTTAATGTTCACCTTCAGCAGAGCTGACCTTCCGAACTTGCATTCTCTCCAGTCCTGTTTCTTCACTCTTTGGCCCAACTTGGTGAGGGAAGGACAGGAACCCGAGCCAAGAGTTCCCTGGAGAAACGAGCTGGGTCCTGTGTTGCTCCATTGCTCAAGGTGGATTCTTGACCCCACAAGGTCATGGTTCTTGCAAACTCTGAAAGGAGTGGAGATGAAGCTGCCTCGGTGGGGCTCAGAAAACACATCCAGGCTTTGGCAGTACTTGAGAGGATTCTAGAAACTTTGTACAAGGTTTTTATTTTGTTTTGTTCATAGACCCTTAAAGGAAACTGCAGTCACCACCTCTAAGGGCTCACTCTCCCATCATTCTCTTCCCATGAGCTGCCAAGAACCTGTCATGGCCCAGGTCCATCCCCAGCACCCTTCACTCCCATTAGGGCAATCACCTTCTTTCCCAACTTGTGGACAACTTTCACAGGGTCATCTCCAGGCAAAGGCACAGGGAGGTCAGGCTGCTAACAACCTCCATACACTTTTGCTTTACCTAGTGATTGCCACATTCCAAATGCCAGTTTAAAGATACCACCTTCTGTGTGAGTTAGGACAATCTCTTAAGGTGGATGTAGTTGTTGTCTTCATTTCTAAGTTATAGCAGGGACACGGAATGGCTTGTTAGCCCACAAGCTCATATCAAAGCCTGGCTATGACTCCAAAGTTGGGGCTTCATGGCCCTCCAAATCCTTCTCTGCATTTCCCTGGGGAGCTGACCCTTGCCCTGCTCCTTGGAACCCATTGCTTTGATCCTATATCTTCTCTAGTGAATTACCCATTCTTCCCATCTACAGATCCTAGGCCAGGTACAATCTTAGTTCTACCATGAATGAATTCTGTTTTATATCTTCATTAGTGTATATTAACTATATATAGATAGGTTAGTTTTATATATGTCTGCGTGTAATTTTTATATAGCATATGTATAAAAGGTCATATGAATTTCATTATGACTTTTTATGCATGTATATGATGTGAGCTTTTCCTCTTCCAAACTAGTCTTCTTCTATTTTATGTCTTCGTGTGTGTGTGTGTGTGTGTGTGTGTGTGTGTGTGTGTCATTGAATTCCAGTAGGGTTATTTGCAGGAGCGTGAGCACCTTACTGGTGGCTATTAACACTAAAGAAAATGCCTTTGTGAGCATGGAAGAGCTGTCCCCATTAGCCATCTGCCTTGTGGTGGCACGAGTGGCGGAAAGTCCACCCTCACCCATCAATGCCTGAGGCTGGTCCTGTGGTCATAAGAGTGGGAGAGCCATCCCTGACCTACACCAGATGCAACACAGGGGATAGCAGGCCCTGTACCTCACCAGGGCAACACACTAGAGCCAACCCTGTTAGAGCAGGAGTCAGGGAGCCAGCCCTGAGATTGTGAACACGGGAGCGCTATCCCCATTACTCATCAGTCTTATGGCAGCATGGGCAGGGGAGAGTTGCTCCCCCACTCACTCATCAACACCTGGGACAGGTGGGAAAGCTGTCCCTGTCTCTGGCAGATCAACCCTACAACTGCCTAAGCCCAGACCCAGGGTTATGACTTAGCCTGTCCCAATGTCCACCCTATCTATGATCTGCCAGAGAACAGGAAGGAACCTGACCCACAGACCAAAAGCTCCAGGAGCCCCACAATACAGGGCAACAACAGAATATCTAAGAAGAGTCCCAGGGAGGGCCCAGCATCATATTGCATAGCAGAAACTAGAGGCCTTGAACCAGACTAATGGCCCTTTGCAATGAGCACTTGCAAGTAAGATAAACGGACAAAGGGGTATACGGCATGATTCTCTGTGTTATTCTGCAGCTTCCATGATGATACTTTAAATTTTTTTTCCTTTTTAATTTTTTTTTTACTTTTTTCTCTGAAATTTTGTTTTATTTGATGGGGGTGGGGCACAGGAACAGAGAACTGATACAAAGGGACAGGGAAATGAATGGGATCAAGATACGTGATGTAAAAGACACATAGAATAAATAAGTTAATCTAAAAATAATTTTAAAAAGAAATGTCTCTCCACCTCTAGAAACCATTTCTTGCCTATAGAGCCCCAGAAAGGATGGCCTCACTTGCTGCAATGAATTAAAATTCTTCCAAACCCTCAGGATCTCAGTTTTCTCATCAATAGAATGGGGATTTCCTGTCCCTCCTAACATCAGCGTGGGAATTAAGGTAGTCTATGTGCCTCTGCGTCTTCAAGAGCACCTACCTGAAAGATCTTACCTCACTGAGGCCGAAGTAACTTTCATATGTCCTAAGGCTCAGTCTCTACTGGGACACTGAGCGCCCCAGGAGATCTCCACAGATAAATGCAAGCGGCCACTGCACCCAGGCAGCATGGTAGCTTCCCAGAGCACAAACACCTGCCCTTGGCTCTTTCCTCAGAGAGAGGTCACATTCCTTGGCCTAGTGGTCCAGCACAAGGAAGTAGAGCTGCCAGACATAAAATTTTAGGAGCTCTGTTTTATTTTGTTTTTTAACTTCTGAAACTCCAGGTTCTTTTGCTTGTCTCTGAGGCAAGAGGCGGGGAAGTGGAGGGGCGCTGGGTTCAGCAGAGAGCAGACAGGCTTCTTGCTCATAGTTGCTAAACAGAAACGCTGTCAACTCAGGGCTGAGGCCAGTGGATTTCACTGGAGTCAAGCTGTGAACCGTTCTCTGTAGACCTCAGACCCAGGCCTGACTTACAGAGAGCCTAGGCGTGCCATTTCAAAGCTGGGCCACATCTGCTGTATCCATCCCTGGGTTTCCACGACAAAGCACCCCAAACCGATGTCTCGGAACAACTGAAATTATTTAATAATAACTGAATTATTATCTTGTGGCTCTGTGGGCTAGGAGTCCTAGGTCAAGGTGTCGGCAGCCTTTGGTCCTTCTAAAATCTCTAGTGGGAGAGTCTCTCTGCCTCTTCCAGCTACTGAGGGTCCTTGGCTGATGACAGTACTATTCCAATCTGCCTCTGCTTTCCATACTAAACCACCTGGGGGCTGAGGACCAAAGCAAGTACCTCATGCAAAACAGGTAGTAGGTAAGTTCTCCGCCTCAGAGCCACATCCAGACCCATCTTGCCTCTTGCCTCAGTTTTCCTGTGGCCTCATCCGTGACTTCCTTTTTCCTCTCTCTCTCTCTCTCTCTCTCTCTCTCTCTCTCTCTCTCTCTCTCTCCTTCCCTCCCTCCCTCCCACCCCTCTCCTCCCCTCTGTGTGGTGTGTGTGTGAGTGCACACACACGTGCATGCACACGTGTGTATGGGTGTAAGTAGACATATATGTACAGGTGTATATATGCGCATGTGTGTGCATATATGTGAAGGCCAGTGGACAACCTCAGGTGTTATTCCTCCTGAGGTACTATGTACCTGTGAGTTTGTTTATTGGCTTGTTTTTGAGACAGGGTCTCTCACTGGTGCACTGCTCTGCAATTAGGCTAGGCTGGCTGGCCATTGAGTCCCAAGGATCCAGCTTACCCAGCCCTGACAGTGCCCACCATGTGTGGCTCCTTTATGTAGGTATTGAACCTGGGTTCTCATGTTTGCACAAGGAGCGTGTTAGGGACTGAGATAAATTTCCCATTTCTATAGGAGATTAGAATCCACTCCTGCCTGCATGACCTCATTTTAAATTTTTGTACTTCTGTAAGGGGCTATTTTCACATTTGATCATTCTGCAGCCCTTGGGGGTAGAAACTCAAGAGACTTTGTCAGGGGGCTACACGATTAACTCCTAACATCTATCCTCCCCACACGGTGTGCCTGTAAGAGAAGCCAGAGGCTTGAGAGGTGTAAGTTTGGGTTCCAATCCATCAGTGGTTAGCTACTTAGTTTTGACAGATGATTTGGGCCATAGTCCCTCATCTTGCTTCCATGCAGAAAAGCTTAAGTGAGATCACATGACACAGCAATTGTGTAGCTAGAGGTGGCCCCCGGGATCATTCGGCACTTCCTGAAATGTGCTCACCAGAATATGACTCTCGTGAGGTCACCTTGAATGAGGAGTGTGCTGGGGCTGGGAGCTTTCCTCAGGGCTTCTCGAGATGCACTGGCGTCTATGCGCAGAAGTTATAGTCTTCTTCCAGGCTTGGTGAGGCAGTAGGAAGGGCAGGGGCTGGTTTAGGGGAGTGGCATTTTCAGCGGCCAATCTGAAAGGTCCCATTATCTTCTGTATACTCTCTTCCCTGCCCAATCAACCATCAGAAGCTTTAGTTATTCGCCACCACAGAGCCTGACGGTGCATACGAAACAGATACCGCTCACCACACAGCCCTAGTGGCTTTGCGAGTCTCAAACCATCCAGTGATGGACAATGTTTAATTGAAAGGGACAACAGACTCAACCAAATCATTTCCATCCCCAAGTGAACCTTGAACCAAGGTTATACCATGTGGTTTAAGCCAGGCTGATCACATGACCCATCGATAGTAGCCAAACCTCTACTTCATGTTATATTTTGTGCCTAGAGTCCAGATGTCAAAAGCCAAAAGAAAGTTTGATTGTTTGAATGGTCTTTTGAGAAGAATTAATTTCAGATCATATTTATCCTTTAAACCAGAGTTTCCACTTGTGTGGTCTCAAAATGCCTTCACGGTCATCACAATCCCAAAGCCTCAGACAGCTTTGTTTAACAGTAAGTTGTATCTCGCCATAATGAGAAGGATGCCATTGTTTGACATTACTGCAAGCTCCCTGCTACCTGATTTTACACCTGAGAACAACTCTCATACTTCCTTTTGCATTTAGCCTACCGTGTATCATGTACCCAGTAGCCTCTGCCACCCTCTCCTGTCGACTTTAGAAAGAGAAGGTCAAATATCATGTTAACACAACTATAAAAATAGCTTTAGCATCACGAACCTCCTGAAAAGTCCTCCCTGGTCTACACTTGAAGAACTGCTTCTCTAATCGCAAAATCCTTTCATTCTTTGTACCTGTGACTTCAAGTTCAGGACACGATGGACTTGGGCTGTGGGTCACCTTACGTCATAGCCTGCTAGTGTGATCTCATTCACTAGAGCTGTGTTCTTTCCACAGGGTTTCAATCTCCCTACATTGAGGAGACACCAGTTGGAAAAAGTATTGCTCAGAGAGCCCGATGGGGCCACTACTTGACTGTGTGACCTTATACAGGTCAAGGAGCTTGAATAGTCCCATTGTCTCCTCTCCTTCTTAATTTTTTATTTGTGAAATAGACATACGCTTGACTCGTGCCATGGTTTGAAGGTTAGATTAGACAGTAGAAAAGAAAATGTTTCCTTCTTTAGAATATTTGAGGTAATATTGTTGCTACAATAACAAAAATCTAGCTCAAACAGGATTAAATTTAACTGAAAATTCTGAAGTTGCTTAGACCTCAGGTATGGTTTGACCCAGAGGCCCTCGGGAGTCTGGAGATTCACATGTCTGCCATAGTCTCAATTCTGTCCTGTGTAGCTTCAGTCTCAACTGTCCCCTTTCTTGCTAGTGAGCACGGCCACTAAAACTTGAAATACCACCTTCTTATGTCTTCCTACTCAATGGAATAGAAACCATCAGTCCCAGATGCTTCTGTAGCAAGAAACATTCTACCACAGAAGTCCTCTGCAAATGTCTCCTCTTTGGTGCAAACTGGTTCAGAAGCACCTCCACCAAAAACTGTATAAGAAGATCATCTGATTGGCCAAGCTAAGCAAAGTGTGCTCTGCAGAGGTACAACAACACATTGACTCTCTCCCGTCTTTTCGCTTGGAAACCCTGAGTTCTGTTAAGAAACAGAGGTAGGAACAACTGTTAGAAAGAAAGACAAATAATAAATGTTCAATATATCACAGGTCAGTATTGTTTGCCAAGGAAGGAACTCACAACACACTGTACAGTAAAAAGAGCATACCTGCTAAGATCCTCAGCTCACAAAATATATGTGTATATACATCCATCTGTGTGTGTGTGTGTGTTTAGTAGTAATGAGAGGGATTGGATTATGTGTGACTATGCACTTCAGTTTATTTACTAGTTTTGTTTCTCTGCCTGTTACAGAATAAAAACCATGCTGCTTCACATAAAATCTCCATACAGAATGTAGTCTAGGCCCAAGGTGACACGCAGTCACTAACCATCACACTTCCTTCACCAGTCCTGCACCTCCACCCTCTCTACGCCATCCTCGGCTCGAAAGCTGGCCTCTCTCGCCCTCCTTCACATCATCTGATACTACCCTGACCAAGTTGAAGCAGCCTCCAGACCCTACTTTATCTATATGATTTTTTCTCCAGCATCCCTGGAGAGCCATCAACCTCCTCTGACTCAGAACAGAAGGTAGCGCATTTTCATGCGTGTGCGCGTCTGATTTCCCCTGCTCTTCTTTGCTCCCTCTCTCTTTCTCCCACCTCTGGCTTCAAGCCCACCAATTGGCTCCTAAGACTTCATCCTGATATTTAGAATAATGGTCTTTTCCCACAGGTCATCAGCTTCTAATATGAATGTGTTTTCATCAATGGAAGGTGCAGAGTTGCAGGAATTATTCTACCACGGTTCAGAGTCGCAAGCTCGTTAAAGGCTGACTGTTGTACCTGCCAAAAGAATGGCAGAGGGAGAAGCCAGACGACTTTATTTTAATTTAACTAAGCAAAGAAATGCCCAGGAAGGGGGCTGAGGCCCCTAAGAAGCGAGAAAACAAGGAGAATATAAATAAACCACTAATGTCTCGACACCCGTTTTATTGACCTCTGAACTTCAACCGCAAAGGGGGACATTTTAGTCCCAAGCATAGAAACCTAAGGATGGGGCTGAAAGTGGCTCAGGGAGAAAGCGCACTTGCTGTGCAAGTGTCCCAGGCCTGAGTGTGAATCTTTAGAACCCATCAGGAAAGCAGGGTGTGGCCATGAACACCTCTAACTGGAGCAGTGTGGCAGACAGACAGGGAGATCCCTGGGGCTCAATGACTTCCAGCTTAAGTCCAGATTCAGTGCGAGATTGTGTCTCAAGCCAACAGGGGGAAAGTAAGAGGACACCTCCTCTGCCCTTTGAATGAACCTATAAACTCAAGGCCTTAAGAGCAGCGATTAAGAACTCCTAATCCAGGTTGTTTCCAGGATCTGGCTATTACAACCTAGATGCCCTTCAGTGGAAGAATGGATGAAGAAACTGTGGAATATATACATGCTAGAATACTACTCAGCAGTAAAAAACAATGACATCTTGAATTTTGCAGGCAAATGGATGGAAATAGAAAACACTATTCTGAGTGAGGTAACCCAGACCCAAAAAGATGAACATGGGATGTACTCACTCATAATCGGTTTCTAGCCATAATTAAAGGACATCGAGCCTATAAATTTGGGATCCTTGAGAAGATAATAAGAAGGTGAACTCCCAAAAAAAGATATAGTAATCCTCCTGGATATTGGAAGTAGACACGATCGCCAGGCAAAATTGGGAACTTGAGGGTTGGGCAAGACTGGGCCAAGGGAAGATGGGGAGAGAAAAGTGTGAAGGGAAGAACGGGGGGAGCTCGGAGGAATGGGGTGCTTGGGATATAGGAAGGGTGGATATGGGAGCAGGGAAGCATATATCCTAATTTAAAGAGCTACCTGAGGGTTGTCAAGAGACTTGACCCTAGAGGGGTTCCCAGGTTTCCAGGGAGATGCCCCCAGTTAGTTCCTTGGGCAGCTGAGGAGAGGGAGCCTGAAAAGGCCAGTTCCTATAGCCATACTGATGAATTTCTTGCATATCACCATAGAACCTCCACCTGACGATAGATGAAGAAAATGACAGAGCCCCACATTGGAGCACCGGACTGAGCTCCCAAGGTCCTGATGAGGAGCAGAAGGAGAGAGAACATGAGAAAGAAAGTCAGGACCGTGAGGGAACCTCCAGCTGGCGACAGATGGGGAAGGTGACTGAGCCCCACATTGGAGCACTGGACTGAGCTCCCAAGGTCCTGATGAGGAGCAGAAGGAGCGAGAACATGAGGGAGAAAGTCAGGAACGAGAGGGGTGCGTTCACTCATGGAGACGGTGGGACAGAACTAATGGGAGATCACCAACTCCAGTTGGAATGGGACTGGTGGATCATGCAACCAAACCCGTCTCTCTGAATGTGGCCAACAGCGGGGGCTGACTGAGAAGCAAAGGACAATGGCTCTGGGCTCTGATTCTTCTGCATGGACGGGCTCTGTGGGAGCCTTCTCAGCTTGGTCGATCACCTTCCTGGACCAGGGGGGAGTTGGGAGGACCCTGGTCTTAGCATAGAGTGGGGAACCCTGATGGCTCCTTGGCCTTGAGAGGGAGGGAGGGGAGGTATGGGTGGAGGGGAGGGGAGGGAAGGGGGAGAAGGAGGGGAGGGAGGGGGGAGGAGGAGGGAAGGAGATGGAAATTTTTAAATATAAAAAAAAATAAACCATGAGAAAAAAAAAAAAAAAGAACTCCTAATCCCACGGTCAGGTTTACTCTAGCAGGACCCGGCCTAACTACTGGCCTGGGAAGTTGCTTGGCATGTGGAATGATAGGTGATGATAGCCCCTCGCCGCTCTCAGCCTCCTCCGCCAGGCAACCATCACTAATCCATCCCAGCATCCCCGGCAGCTCAAACGTGACCTGAGAATTACAGTTACACTGGCAGCCTCGCTATTTTTTTTTTTTTTTTTGGTTTTTCGAGACAGGGTTTCTCTGTGGCTTTAGAGCCTGTCCTGGAGCTAGCTCTTGTAGACCAGGCTGGCCTCGAACTCACAGAGATCCGCCTGCCTCTGCCTCCCGAGTGCTGGGATTAAAGGCGTGCGCCACCACCGCCCGGCCAGCCTCACTATTTTTATCATGAGGAACATTATCAGGCTATCAATTATCCTATTCTAAAGGTTTCTAAATGCCCCCACAGAACTCTGACACCCTGTTTTCTCTTTGCTGACCCAAACTTTATTAGTCAAATATTCCTAGCTGGTGCTTAATATTCTTTCATAGTATTAATAATATCATTCATAAAAAGCAGCTGTTGTTGAACGCTGCTGTGGAAAGGATACTGAGGCACTGGCCACCCATCCAACTCTGACTGTCAGGGAAATTGTTATATGCACAAGAGAGTGATCCCAGGAGGTGGTAGCCTGCATGGCAAATCACAGATGCTCGGGAGCACCTGTGGGGCCGTGGGCTGAGCTGGAAGACACTGGTTCTTTTGTCTTTACAGATACCTTGATTCAAGAGGGCTCAGCCACTCCTCAGGGACTGACTGAGCCAGGCAAGACATAAATATAACACTGTTGTGTGGGCAGACTCCTTCAAGAATGACCATGTGTGTGACAAAGTGAGAGTCATCAAGAGCATGACTGTCCAAAGAAGTGACCATCACAGGCTTTCAAACCTCCACAAGCCTCTATGCATCTCTCTCCTTCCCTCCCAGCTATACGAGTCCCTCTGCTCATTCCCTGAGAAGTAGCCTGGTGGTGTGTGTCTTCAAAGATGCGGGGGGTGTGTGTGAGAGAGAGAGAGACAGAGACAGAGAGAGACAGAGAGAGAGAGAAAGACAGAGAGACAGAGAGACAGAGAGAGGGAGAAGGGGAGAGAGAGAAAGAGAGAGACAGAGAGAGAGGGAGAGGGGGAGAGAGAGAAAGAGACAGAGAGAGAGAGAGAGAGAGAGAGAGAGAGAGAGAGAGAGAGAGAGAGAGAGAGAGAGAGAGAGGAGAGGGAGACAGAGAGGAGAGGGAGACAGAGAGGAGAGGGAGAGAGAAAGAGAGGGGAGAAAGAGAGAAAGAGGGGGAGGGAGGGAGAGAGGATAGTATACATGTCATACACAAGGAAGGCGGGGAATGAAGTAAATGTAGTGGGGTTAATGGAGACTTCCTGCAGTGCAAGACCTTGTCTCTGAATGCTGAATAGGACAAACTGTTAAAACGCTGAGCTAAGGTAGAAGAACCCCCATCAGGAGAAAACTGCACTATGATGCCTGAATGAGAAAACACTGGGGCAGAGAGAACACAAAGAAGGAGGAAATAAAAAAGAAAACACAGGTCCAGGAGGATCATGCGATGTTCAGATGCTCCACAAAGGTCGTGATGGTGTAATTTGCCCACTGTTCACTACCTCCTCAGCTCTGTTAGCATGACTGCCTCAGCCTCTACACCACTCCCATCAGCTCTGGAACAAGGTGGGAAACAGAATCATCTGGTGATTGAATTTAAAGGTAGGAAGGAGAGCCCTCCTCCTAAGCAAATGGAGCCACTCTGGGGCACACAGCCAAGGCATGCATGCATGTCTCTCAGCTCACTGGCAAGGGACAAACCCACAAGAACCCACCTTGCTAGCCTGCACTCTAAACATATGAAGTAAATTTCTGAGCATAATAATGCTTCTGTGGAGACAATTATCTTTTGTTCAAGCCCAAGGGGATGGATGAGCGGGCTTTCAAAGACGGTGAAGCTGAGTGGGGTGGAGGAAAAAGAGATCGTTTTCCCGTTGGGAAGCAAACATCAGGGAGAGAAGAATATGCCTTTGGAGTTTACGTTTAAGACCACAAAGCTCTGCTTTCTTAGACAAACACACCACACCCCTGGAACCTCCTCATATCAAATATTAACATTTTCCAGGAGTTTCCATGGCAGGGAGGGGGAAGGATTCAGTAGTAGCTAGTTGGGATGGAAGGAAAATAAAAAAATCAAAGGAGAGAAAAAGAAAGAAAATTTTAGTTTGAATAAAAAGTAGGAATTATCAGAGGATCAAACTTTCTTGGTAGTTTCTCCCAAAGCAAGTAGCTCCTGTGGCCCAGGGAAGGGAATGTCACACAATGTCCTATTAAAGTTACCAAAAGAGCACTCTGTGAACACCATCTAAGCTGAGATCACAGGGAACTGATCTTGAATGTGAACACTAGTCTCATCCCCAAAGATCCGACTTCAGTGAGCTGGGCATGGGGTCCTGAATCCTTCTACCAAGTGCCAGACGTTCCTTGACCACCCACAAACACTGTCCTGATACTGGAAAGCAGAGATGAGGACCAGGGCAGAAGCCAGTCAGAGATCCTGACGACCATGAGGATGGGCATAAAATGCTGGATTACATACCCTCACACCTCTTCGCAGATGCCCGCAGCTCCCCACTGCACTTTGTTCCCTAACTGTAGATGGACAGGAACCAGACAGCCTCATGCTCCTGCACCATATCTCCCCCGCACTGTGATGGAACGACCCCTCCAAAGAAAAAAACCGTAAACTGTAAACCAAAATAAATCCTTCCTAAACTTGTTTCTAGTCTGTTTGACCACACCAATAAGAAAGTAACTAACACACTACCCTTGGGTGCCTTCTGTCCAATGTTGGGGACCTGATTTGACCTTACTTTGCTTTTACTGTAGAACCTCTAACTACCTATGGCAGCCTGAACCGTGGCCTCCACAGATACCCACATCCGAAGCTCTGGATCCAGTGGAGATGTCACCCTACCTGGAAGAACGGCTTTGCGGTGTGTTTAAGACACAGATGCTGAGTCAGGGACAAGATGCTGAATTATGCTAGAGGACAAAGATGTCTGTATCAGAGGGAAGAAGAGGGTCCAGGGAGCCAAGGCAGTGCAGGCAGAAGTCTCAGTGATGTGAACAAGGCATCAGCTCAGGAACGGGAGAAGTTTCTAGAAGCTAGAAGTGAACAGAAAAGAGGGACTCTCCAGAAGGGACACAGTTCCACAGGCACTTTGACTTTGACCTAGTGACACCCACACCAGGCAGCTGCCTCTCAGATCTATAAGATAACGAATTGGAGTCATGCTGAGCCAAGAAGTTTGAGGCAATTATTTTTCAGCAACAACTGAAATCGAACACCACAAATGAAGTTATAATGTATATTAATTTGGTGAGCTCTATCTTTGCTCAAAGAAGGGACACTTTCCATGAGGGCAGGGACTTAGCTTGTTCTTTGAAGCAACCCCAGCATCTGACACACTCTTGGGCATGTAGATATTATTCGTTCAATGAATACGAACCACTGTGGCTGCGCCTTTCTTTTCAGTGTCAAAAGAGACACGAGGACCTGGATCTTGGAACCAGAAGGCCCCAGCTTCGTGTGTACCGCAATCACATTCCAGATCCTGCAAGTCTAGATTTCAAGAAAGCGATTCTCCATCTCTGCAGATAGATGACTCCATGGTCTTTGGTGCCACGTCTGAGCTCACAAAATTCCTTTGACCCAGTTGTAGCATCCCGGCTGCTGGCCCACCATCTTCAGCACTAACACGCATCATCTAATGACACAGGTCGCTTCTAATCAAATGAGTGCCTATCGCTAGAGATTCTTAAGTGACTTTACCAGCACTACAAAATTATAAAATCAAATGTCGTTCCTTTTCTTCCTGAAAAATTCTCTTTTTCCACTTCTGTCGTAAGCAGAGATCTTCTGGATGGGCTCAAGAAAAATGGCTCCTCAGAAGGAGAGAGAACATGAGAAAGAAAGTCAGGAACGTGAGGGGTGTGTTCACTCATGGAGACGGTGGGACAGAACTAATGGGAGATCACCAACTCCAGTTGGAATGGGACTGATGGATCATGCGACCAAACCTGTCTCTCTGAATGTGGCCAACAGTGGGGGCTGACTGAGAAGCAAAGGACAATGGAGCTGGGCTCTGATTCTTCTGCATGGACGGGCTCTGTGGGAGCCATCTCAGCTTGGTCGATCACCTTCCTGGACCTGGGGGGAGTTGGGAGGACCTTGGTCTTAGCGTAGAGTAGGGAACCCTGATGGCTCCTTGGCCTGGAGAGGGAGGGAGGGGAGGTATGGGTGGAGGGGAGGGGAGGGAAGGGGGAGAAGGAGGGGAGGGAAGGGGAAGGAGGAGGGGAGGGAAGGGGGAGGAGGAGGGGAGGAGATGGAAATTTTTAAATATAAAAAAATAAACCATGAAAAAAAAAAAGAAAAATGGCTCCAGCCCTGAGCTCGATTTTCTGCCTCTTGCAGCATGCTATACTGCTCATGAGGCTGGTGCTGGCATTTTGCTCCTTCATTGACACATCTGTGAAGTACGTGGGTGAGTGAGACTGTAACTCATCACGGGGAGAGGCACAGCCCGTGGCGTATACCGTAACCATCAAGGACTCTCGTTCGCAAGTGACTACAATCCTTCCTCACAGTGTCTCAGCACACAGCAAAATGTGTTGGCTCCCGTGACTGATGGGCCTGTAAAAGTGCCAACTTCCGTCGTGATTCCGTGCTCCTCAGAAGTCACTTCTTTTCTACCTGTTGACTCTGCACCTCTCCTTTTTATGGCGTTTCATTGTGTCAGGAAATGTCTGTTCTTCTTCTTGCACCCTCCCTGCTCCCAGTGGGAAGAACAGCCATGATTCCTGCTCTGTAGTTTTCTTTGGCCAGTAATAGGTCGTATGCCTATCTCCAGCTACCACCTCCAGACAGGATGGATGTCAGGCCTGAATCTTACAGGCTTGTCTGTGAAACCTAGGCAGGGGTCCACAGTTTCTCCTGTGCTACATAGATTGTGAGTGGAGCTCTTGGCAGGAGTTTTTAGAGAAAAAAAATCTAGCACTGTATCCAGAGATGGAACGGTTATCGATGCACACATTGTTGGATGGACATCTCATACACATTTTCCAGCTTCTACGAGGTCACCTCTGGGAATGGGGAGCTCAATGTCTTAAGAGAGCTCTCTTTTCCCTTGCTTGTGCTGTGTTACTAGGAAGCTCTCACACTCCGTCACACACAACTTCCGTGAGCCATCCAACACTGATTTTGGAGCACCGGATGTCAACATGACAGAGAAGAGTTTTATCTCAGGGGAAAAAAAACAAGCTCTCCAAAAGCTGAGTGTGGCCTGCATGGTCATCAAAAAGGGATGTCACTCTAAAGGAGAGCATTGCCACTTGAGAACATCAGCATCGGACTTCCTCCTGGACTTGAATGGATCACTGCTGCTCGCTGGACCACACAATGGCTTCCTTTCAGGAAGCTCCTTGCCAATTAAACCTGGACTGAATTACGTATCTGCCTACAGAAGAATCAGGCGCAAAACAGCAAAGCACTCCTACTCAGAGAGAGATAGCGAAGAAGTGAGACTAGCCAAAAGAACAGATTAACAGATCCCAATTCTTTTTAACCTGAACCAAAGACGCTACAAGAAACAGGACAAGCAAAGGCTCCAGTAACAAAACTAAATCTCTCTCTCTCTCTCTCTCTCTCTCTCTCTCTCCCTCTCTCTCTGTGTGTGTGTGTGTGTGTGTGTGTGTGTGCGTGTGTGTGTGCTTATATCTATGGCTGTTGTCATCTCTATGTCACATCTCTCTTTCTCCTCCCCTTTCTTATCCAGCTTCCCTATCCAAGCCCATAGTCTAGAGCTAAGACTTTACATGGCCCATGCTCTACTCTTAGGAGTCAGTCTATGCTACTGATAAATAATAAACTTAATAAATATTAAGCTTATTCTCAATGATTCTTCCATGGTTTGTAATCCTTTAGCAGAAAGACGCTCATCTAGCCATATCAACCTAATACTCTATCAGTTTTAAGAATCTAAATACTTATTTTTAAAATCTACTCCTTTGAGACATGGGCGATGGCTGAGCAGTTAAGAGTGCTTATTGTCCTCCAGAGTACTAGGGTGCAGTTCCCAGCACACCTATCAGGCATATCACAAACAGCCTGTAACTCCGGCTCCAGAAGCTACAGTTATGACACCCTCTTCTGACCTGTGTGGGCCTCTGCACATACGCGTACATATTCCCACACACCCCACACACATACACATAATTAAAAGATAAAACATTTTTTAATCTACTTTGCCTACCAGGCATAAAGCCTTGGGGTCAGTCCCTAGCATGGCATGGGATGGTGGCACAAACATGTAATCCCAGAGCTGGGAAGGTGGAGGCAGGAGAAAATTCATCCTCTGATGCTTAGCAAGTTCAAGGCCAACCTAGAATACATGACATCCTGTGTTCAAATATTTAAAACTACTTGTGTAGTTTTAAATATGGGTAAAGATGTTGGCTATATCCATAATTCCTATCTATAACAGTCATTTTAAAATTCCAATTCTGTCATATCGGACACTTTAAGACACTTTCAGGATCTTTCAGTGAACATCAGGATGGATCTGATAACTATGGTTCAATATGAGTGTTCTTAAAAACAAATATGGCCCAAGAACTGCACAGATGACTCAGTCAGGCAAGTATATGCTGTGCAAGCAGGAAGACCTAAGTTCAGATCTTTGGGATCCACATAAAGGCTGAGTAAAGCCGTGCACACCTGCAGAGCCAGCGCTGAAGTGGCAGAGATGGAGAGATTCCCTGGAACTCGTGGGCAGTCCACCTTAGCCAAAGTGCTGAGCTCCAAGTTCACTGAGAGACCCTGTCTCAAACTACATGGTGGAGAGCAATTGAGGGAGATACCTGACGTCAGCTCCTGGCACCCAAAAATTATGCATGCACAGAGAAAGAGAGAGAGAGAGAGAGAGAGAGAGAGAGAGACCCAAATGGGATGCTCCCAAGTGCACAGTCCTCAGACTTCACAGCAAGCCTGCTCATCTTCACTTGGCCACTGGAAGCAAATGAGCCGAGCAGCCCTATAGCTCATGACAGCCAAGAGATGCTCCCAAGTTCTTCTGAAACCCAGACTCACTGCTCATGCCACATGTCACCATTGCCCATCTCAAAGCCACTCAAAACCAAATGAGCTCCATCTGGCACGATTCTCAGAGAACCCAGCTGAATTGCACAAGCCACTCCTTAACCCAATTGCTCATCACCATGCAAATACTCGTTCTAGCATTTTCTCTGTCGATTGCCAGCAACAGAAGCCTGCTCTCTACTTAGGATCCCAAAATGATCATCTGGCTTTCATTGTGCCATTAAAAACCAGCTTTTCAAAGTTTTCCATCAAGCTTGTATTCATTCTAAAAGAAAACCAGAAATTCTAAGCTACAACCGAAACAGCTTCCATATCCTCTAAGCCACTGCAGACTGTGTCAATATTCCCAGTGGTTGTTAGTACAGAAACGGGGCACCTACACCACTGGTTTTCAATGCTCCAGAGTGTCTGCACACAAAGGCATCAGTCTTGAGCACAGCCTTTGGTATCATCCTTTCTTTGCCTATGAAAAGCTATGCATAGTCCATACTTGGCCTTCCAGTGCAAGCACACCAAGGCTCTAAAACTTTAGGTAACTGGATAGTTGGCGCTGCAATGTAATAGTTATTGGGACAGCTTAAATTTGGGTTTCCTTGTCATTACCCATCAATAGATGCTCATTGGAATCTGGTCAGGGAATAAAGCAGCAGACTAAAAGCCCATGGGGAAACCACTCTCAATTAGCGTGGCCACTCTACTGATAATGGTGACAAGCACTAACAAGAGTTATACGGGAATGTGGACATCTGGGTATGTCCTAGCCATGTCAAAACTTAGACAAGATTAGCCCGGGCCTGGTGGCACAGGCCTGTGAGCTCAGCTGTTTGGGAAGCTGAAGCAGGAAGATGATAAGCTGGTGAGTGACCCTGGGCGGCACAGTGAATTCAAGGCTACTCTGGGCAACTTAGCGGGACTCCACTTCACACAGGAAAAGGAGGCCTGGGGATAAAGTTTAGCTGGTAGGGTGTGTGCTTGCTTGGCAAGAACAAAGTTCAATACCGCAGCACCCACCACACAAACTGAGTGGGGTCCCAGCACTCGGGGACTGTAGGAAGGTCAGAAATTAAGGCCATCTTGAATGCATAGGAAGTTCAACGCTAAGAATGTAACACGATGGTAGAGAGGTTGTGTGCACAAGAACCTAGGCTCAATCACCTCTCTCTGTGTCTCTCTGTCTCTCTGTGTTTCTCTGTCTTTCTGTCTCTCTCTGTCTCTCTGTCTCTCTCTCTTACACACACACACACACACACACACACACACACACACACACATGCATCACAAAGTTTGGAAACTTTCTGAGCTATACCGTAACTATCACATACCCCTCACAGACATCACTCACCACAATAGCTAAGATTGGAAGCCTGACTTTGCCTTTCATTCCTAAAGTGTGGTTAGAGGGAAACTGTCCCATGAGTACTCTTTTTTATTTTAATTGAAAATTTATATAGCACCTCTGATCATGGTTCCCCCATCTCCTCCCAGATCCTCCCCACCCATCCAACTTCATGGCTTCTTCTTCTTCTCTTTTTTAGAATGCAAGCAAGAAGACAAATAAAAACATCTAAACTGAATAAAACCTAATAAAAAAAGCACAAGAAACACACCCAAATAAATAAATTAATTAATTAAAACCCACA
Source organism: Arvicola amphibius (assembly GCF_903992535.2). Classification (NCBI taxonomy): domain Eukaryota; kingdom Metazoa; phylum Chordata; class Mammalia; order Rodentia; family Cricetidae; genus Arvicola; species Arvicola amphibius. The sequence goes on from NC_052050.1 coordinate 76,393,808, forward strand.
AAATCAGAAATCATAATATACAAGCAAAAGGTTGAAGGTGGACACACTGCACCACTACACGTTACTTCCAGATTCTCAATCATCCTTGGTGAAGCCATCGTGGTAAAGCTCTAAGGAGGGCTGGTTCGCTTGCACAAATCTTTCACTGAGTGTTTGAATGGGAAATCCCCCTTTTGAATTTTTCCCATTTCATCCTGCAGACCTTCTGCTGCTAGGTATAACCCCTCTTCCCAGACACTTACACCCCTCACCCCAATCAGGTCAGACCCAAAGAGGCTTCCCAAACTGGTCTGGTCTTGAGTCCTCCCTTTCTTCTGGTCTTCCTTGTTTTTGCCATCATAACTCTATATCTATAGCCTAGGCTCACAGGACCCTAGATGGGAATAGCTTCATGCAATTCTAATATCCGGCCTGGACACATTACCACCAACTTTACTAGAAGAAGCTTCTTTGACATGTCAGGAGACAGGGATATTTTGGTCTAACCGGTTGTAAGTCATAGTTGGAGACAGCTGCCCACTCCTCCTTCTGTGAGATGTTCTCACTCTCCACCATCCTGCTGCAGCTCTTCTGGAATGTCACCCTGACTCTGCGGTATTGACACTGAGCCAAAGTGTGTGACTCACCTGCATAACACACACAGCCTCCCCTAGGTGCTCTGCCTTTCTGCCCAAAGGCACGGGAGTCCGACAGCGGAAGGCATTCAGTTTAAAGCACATCTAGTCTAAAATCCTCTTGCACCTGTGGGTGTGTGCTTGTGTGTGCAAGTGCATGTAGTGGAAAGGCATGAGTGTGTGTGTGTGCACTGCTGTGCACTGTGCATTTGGAAGACACCTTCAGCTGCCATGGCTCAGGTACTGCCCACTTTAATCTTTCTGTTTTTGTTAGGCACATTCTCTCATTGGCCCGAAACTTAGAAAGTAGGCTGGACAATCAGGGGTCTGCCTGTCTCTGCCGTACCAAGGCTTAGACAAGCCAACACCTTATTTTGCAAGAGGAAGAACGTAAGAAGCTAAAGAACACTGCCGACCTCAGTGACTACAACAGCACACTTGTAGCCCACAGATCCAAGACCTGTCCATTCTACAAAGGCGCATCAGACCTGCAAGAGGCTGGGAAGGAGCTGCGTGTACACAAACCTGCCTGGTGTGAACACATACGCATAGCTCTGCATATTTCTTTAGAAGCACAAGCACCACATGTGTGGGTCTGCGTTGTGCTTGTTTTGTTTTCTGCTTAGTAACATTTGAGTATCTCCCACATGGTTACAGATGGTTCTTTCTCCTTAGAAAACCCTGCTCTCCCTGCTCGTGTCTTCCCATACCTGTGCTGCTCAGGCCAGTCAGCATCATCCTTGAGAAATGCGAGTAAGATCCCATCACCTCCCAACCTAAAAACCTTCAGTGACCTCCCGTTACTCTTCGGTTAAACTGGTCATACTGCCCAACCTGATGCCCAAGGTGCAGGGTGACATTGCTCCTATTCCTTACTTCTGTGTGGTCACACGGTCCTTACTGTCCGTAAAGGCACCAGGATTCTTCCCCAACCTGACAGACTTCCAGAATATTCTCCATATTCTCTTTGAAATACCCTCTCTATACACACATGTGTGTGCCTGTGTGCGCACACATACCTCATTTCATCTCAAAAGCTCATCTCACAAGGAACATCGTGGAAGAGAAAGTAGAAAGATTATAAGGGTCAGAAGTCAGGAAGGCTGGAGCAAAATGCTGTCCTCTGGACATGACAGTGATGTGGGGTTCCCCTCTGCATGCTGTGAATGTTTTTTGCCATTGGTTAATAAAGAATCTGCTTTGGGCCTATAGCAGAGCAGAATATGTCTAGGCTGAGAGAGATATAGAAACAGAGTAGGTGGAGTCAGAGAGACACAGTATAGCTGCTGAAGGAAACAGACACCCTGAAACCATGAGCCTTGTGGAAAAATATAAAATAATAGAAATGGGTTAATTTAAAATGTATGAGTTAATAAGAAGCCTAAGTTAGTAGGCCAAACAGTGTTGTAATTAATATAGTTTCTGTCTTATTACTTGGGTCTGGGTGGCCGGGAAACAAATGAATAATCTCTGCCTACACGACAGGACCACTGAACTCATGAACTCACAGCAACAGCAGATGCTTGCACAAGACCTGTCCAAGATCAAGACACTCAGCATTTATCGTAAGGCAAGGAGCTTACAAGGCCCCACTCCCAGCCATGGAACTACTGACAGTGAAAGACTTCTAGTGGAGGAAGAGTCAATTTTCTTTTAGGTGTGGCTGCTGGTAGATCGCCCAGGTTCCAGTGGATGGCTCCACACCCATGAGTATATTGTCAACACAAACATAGACTCGGTAGGCTGGGTCATATTTTGCTTTTGTTTCTTCAGAACACAAAAAAATGCAGGGGAGTGGGGGGGTGGATATGGGAGGGGTTATGGGGAGAAGTGGGAGTCGAACATGATCCAAATACCTTGTATGTGTGAAGAAATTCTTCTAAAGATTAATAAAAGACTTATATTTTAAAAAGCTTGGCCTAGACAGTGCCTCCTGCTCCTCTGAGCCACTCCCTTTGTACCTGCACCCCCACATTAGATCACTTTGGCAGCAGCAGGTCTTATCTCTAGGTTGCTATTCCTGGGTGTAGTGCATACATGAGTATCTGTAGGATTATCTGACATGTTTATGTCTCCCCATGAGACTGTGAGTCTCCAGCCCGGCAGCACTGTCTGCAGACCATGTGCTTCTCTATCTACCCTCAGTAGTAGGCCCTCGGGGGATGCTCATGGAGTGAGTGAATCCAAGGAAAGTCAATGGGACAGAGAACACAGGCAACCAGTAGGGGAAATCCGTCAAAGAAAAAGACCACTGTTCCCCAAAAGAGTCTCACCCCAAAACCCAGAGGTCACACACTAACCCTGAACTACAAGCTCAAGTGTGATAGTTATCCCCTTCTTTAAAAAGAAATCAATTGATTTCCTATTCTAAACCTCAGTCTGCCGGAGTGTAGGATTATGGGGGAAACTCCCCCTCTGCTTCTCAGTCATGAACTAGGCTCTAGAACCACCCATTGGTCATGAAACTACTGATTTCTTGACACGCTAGGAGAAAGGCATGCCTAATCTCCATGTATCCTGCATGGACACAGATCCCCGATCCCAGGGGGTCACCTTTGCTGTGAGGTCTCCTTCTCTCCTTGGAGGACCTCCACCGAAAGCCACACAAGTCTGTAGGCCACATATGGCCTTTGAAAGACCTGCAGCCAGTGCAGGAAGCCGCGTGCTGAGGTGATGTGCTGGAAGCTGGAGGTCTGAGCCTCTGCTCCCTGCCCAGGCCCACTCTCTCACTCTACCTCATTCCACAAGAGAACCAGCGGGTGTCTCTGCTTCCCCTGGCCCCCAAACAGACTGTGGTATCTTCTCGAAATGATTCCAGACCAGTTGAAGGGGGAGGCTGTTTCTGTTGACAGGAGTCCATGAAGCAAAAAGGCCAAGCTACCTGCTTCATGTGAGGACACAGAAAAGAAACAAGAGGATACAAGGACAGATTAAAGTTCCAGTCACTCATCTTGTTTCCCAAATCGTTCAGATGTCTGCTATGCTTCACTCCCTGCCTAAGCCTGAGTCTCAGCCAGGTGGCATCATCTACCAGAAAGTTCTGAGGTGAATGGGTGGGGATGAGAGGAAATGAGAGGAATGTTAAGAGGGATTAAGAGGCAGCAGACAGACGTCTGAGAGACCGTTCGCAAAGCTACACTTGGGTCTCATCACACGTCACAGTCACAATAAGCCCCTTATTTGCCTCTACCACTTTAAGGCTGTCTTCTGAGATCCTGATAGTGTAACTCCTATTCCTTTGTGGGGAGTTAAGTGCAGGCTAACCGGGTGATGATAAATATCTTCATCTATTTTCCATTCCTGCAACACAATACCAGAGGTTATAAACTTTATAAAGAAAAGAAGTTTGCTTAGCGCACAGTCTTAGAAGATGATGGTTTCAAATTGGCTGGCCCATCTCTTCAGGCCCTGAGGAAGGGCTTCTGGCTATGTCACAACTCAGCAGATGGTAGGAGCATGTGTGAGAGAATCCAGGTGTTGAGAAAGGAAGCAAAGCATTGGGGGAAGGGGCAGACTCTCTAACGAAGGTCTCTAATATGACCTGCAACATAGCAACGCAGCATGGATCCCTTTCTGTGTGCAATTCCCACAGCCTATTACCTTCTACTGAGTCTCACCTCTTAAGCGTTCTACCACCTCTATGGTACCACACTAGGGACTAAGCTTCCAGCATAAACCTGCTGGGGGAAAGCTTATCCAATCCACAGCAATGAGGATGGAGAGGTACGGGCAGGACTCCTATAAGGGATTGGTGGTGAACTGAGTGCAGGTGGCCCTCCTGGGATTGGACTGCTAAAGAGAAGTGTCCTCAGACCCTCTTCTTCACATCTGATCAAACCAAGAAGGATCTACTCACCCCTGGAAACAGAAGGGAGGATCCCTCCTCCATTTCCACCCCTCCAAGGTCCAGGGAGCATCAAGAAAGAGAATGAGACAGAGGAAGCTGTGGAATGTTGTGGAATGCCACCTTCTGGGCAGGTCATGGCCATGGCACACTTGAATGCTCAGCTTCTGTAATTAACTATGTAAGGACTGTACAAGACTTGTTGTGTCAACACTCCACTGTGAAAGAACTCACAAGGCCCCACCCATCCATGGGTGACACAGGCTGTTAATGTTTGCTGGAGTAAAAGAGAGACATATTCTTTGGTGATGTAGCCACCAGCAAGTCACCGTGTTCCTCTGTAAATAGCCTCAACCTGTGTCCTTGTAAGAAATGCTCTAGAGGAGGTCCCTGACCACCTAGCTTGCATAAATGCACCCAGCGGTTCTTTCAAGTAAGCCACGGCACTCAGAAGCCAAGCCAAGAGGTGGATGTGAAAGCCCAGCCTGTCAACAAAAGCATCAGTCATAATGCTTTCTCATCTGGGCGTCTAACCAGAAAGCATTCACCTGAGCTCAGCTGCTCTCTCCAGCAGCTTCCAGCCCTCCCAGGAAGATCTACCCATCCCACTCTGGTTGTTGCCCTTGGGTGAACCCCAGGAGGCTGGGAGGAGTTATTTTCTTAGCTGAGCTCCAACAGCCCAGCTGGCTCATGCCTCAAAGACAAAGATTCCTCCTCTAGTTTGTTGGCACTGATTTGTGCCAAGGATCCAGAGAAGGGACAGGCTCTGGCCTCCCATGGGCCTCTGCCAGGCACATGAGTTGGGACCAGGCTGTAGTCGGAGGAACTTTTGTCACAGAGAGCAGCAGCTCGGTCCATGGTGTCCTCTGGGGTCACGCGTCTCCTCACCAGGAATCTGCAACAGGTCCCTGTGGGATGATAAGCAGGGCAATGACATTTTGCCTCTCCTTGTCCTACATGGAGATTAAGAAAGCCAGGAGGCAGAATACCAATAGTCTTCCTGACTCTCCAACAAACCCTTATTGAATAAAGGAGTAACCGAGGGGAACACATGACTTTATATGAATAAATACAATCAGCACAGCCTTCTGGGGGTGTCAGAGTTGTTCTAGGGTGTACAAAAGTCATGTTAGATGCTCCCCATTTTACAGTTATGGCCCAGGTAGAAAAGGCAAGCTATGCAGTGAACTGTATTCATTTAATGCCCACTTCCTGTGCACTTATTCCACGTGAGTCACCATCCTAGGACAACTGACAAACAGCTCCTGCCCACACGGGGCCTGCCGTTTAGTAGTTGAAGGAGTAACTGATGGAAAGAGTGAATCCAAATGAGAGTAAAGTGGGCAGGGCTCGCAATGACAACAGCTTCTGGGGAGGAAGATGAAAGATGTCAAGACGAGGCCTGTGCTGCACAGATTCAGAGAGCACTGTGGGCAGGGCAACTGGTGCTGCCGTGGAGGGAAGACTTGTAGAATATTACTTTAACTATGTAATCTTTGTTACATTTGTTTATGCTGCATCTGTTTAATGATGTAAAGGTGTGTTGCTTGGCCTGCCTAAGACACCTGATTGGTCTAATAAACCTGAACAGCCAATAGGTAGGCAGTAGAGAGATGGGAGGGGCTGACAGGCAGAGAAGTAGGAGGAGGAGAAATCCAGGCTGAGGAAAGGGAGAAGAAAGAACAAAAGAGAAGGAGTGGGAGACACAGGGGCCAACCAGGCAGCCACCAGACAGAAAGACACGGAGTAAGACATGCAGAATGAAAGAAAGGTTTAAAAAGCCCCAAGCGAAATGCCAATGAAGAGAAACCGATTAAAATAAGTTATAAGAGCTAGAGGGACAAGCCTAAGATAAGGCTGAGCATTCATAACTAATAAAATATCTCTGTGTCATGATTTGGGAGCTGTTGGGTGGCCCAAAAGAAGGCCTGCTACAGCGACGGGCACCACCCATCCCAATCTCACTTCCACTTCTTGACGTTGATGGATTTCGAGTACCTTCCTCACTTGGAGCCTAAGTCTGCCATCTGCAATAAGATGATGATGCTCCATCTGCGATAAGAGGATGATGCTAGGAGTATAGATCTCTTGGGGGGCAGAGGATGAAGATGATACGTGAACAGAAGTCCTCGGATGCAGCCTAAACGATATCACCATGATGACCAAAAGCTTGAAGCCACTTTCGCAAATGCAGTTTGGGGACATACAGAGACGCCATGACCAGGAACCCAAGAAGGAAGAAGAATCTACAGTGATTCATTCTCTGGCTGTGAATACCGGTGGACAGAGCAAACCCTGGGTTAAGACAACAGGAGCGTAGGCTTGACTCTGCCTGGCATCCAGTCTCTGGATTACACTGGTTCTCACTCCTAGCTCTGTGCCTCAGTTTCCACATCTGAGGAATGGATCAAACGTTGGTGCTGGCCAAGAGCAAAGTAGATACGGCAGAAACAGCATCACATAGAGGCCCACAGCCTGTTTGTTTCTTGTAATCCTATGGTTCACACCCAGCATTGGACTGAATTCCAAGTAAAGAGGAGGAAACCCGAGTCACTTCTGTGCTAAGACTGGCCTTTCAGAGTTCTAAGGTTGACCTCAACCTGACTGTGCCCCCAAACCTTTGCTGCCCAGTTCAGGAGGACTGGTGTGTGCCCGAATGATAGTGCTGTTGTCTCAGAACACACTCTGCAGGATCAGGCTCTTCCGAGGCCACAAAGACCACGTGGTCACATAAGCCAGAGCAGGCTGGTAGATAAGACCTCAGAGAGGTGGGCCCTGCACGTGGGTTCAGGATGCACAATGGCAGGACTAATGACAAGCCTTGTGGGTGACAGGTGTTGTCCTATATCCTACGGTACCTACATGCCCCACAACATCCCTAAACGACAGGTGCATTTGTCCCTATTTCACAGACTGTAAGGGAGAGAAGCTGCAGTCCAGAAAGGCTCTATCACTTACCCAATGCCACACAGCATTCTGTCTGCAAACCTCCCGTGTCAGAGCTGTCCCCAGGGCAAACGACAGTGACGCATGGCGCATTCTTGGGCCAGCTGCCCCTCTAAAGCACACAGCAGAAGGACAGCCCCTGCCGCAGCACACTCCTGAAGCTTGCTGAGAGCTGAGTCATTTAATGGCAGTTGCCTTAAGAGCCACTCTCCAGCTTCCCTGGCTCCTGCCCCCACACGGTATTTCTCTCCTTTCTGTGCTGTGAACAGCTACATCCATTGCGCAGCCTTTGAAAGGCTGAGTTCTGATCTCAGCCTCACTCAGTTCACTACCTACAAGTCACTTAGCGGTGAAAGACTCAGTTTCCCCAATCTACACTCTGAGGATAACTGGTGCGGAGTCTACGGTGGGAATTGTTTTCTTTTATGGACAGTCTCGTGCAGCCCATGCTGGCTGCAAACTCACTAGGTAGCTAGTCAAAAATAAGCCTGAATTTCCACCGCTGTTGCCTCTGCCTCCAAGTGCTGGGGTTACAGGCATGTACCTTGTATGCATCTATTATACTACCTTGTCTGGTAAAGTAGACACTGAGGACTGAAACCAGGACTTCATGCCTATTAGTCAAGCGCTCTACAACACTGAGCTACATCCCCAGCCTGGAGAGGGTTACTGTGAAAATGAAGGCTGAGCACTTACCCCAGGGACCCACACAGCGGGCAGGCTCTGTCATCACTGCAGGTGTCATCATTCAGATAAAAATCAAAGTAGACCCCCAGCCCTTGCAGTGAGTGCTTCAGCCCCTGGGCTTGGATGCTGTGGATGACTTCACTTCTGGCGAGAAGTTTCCCAGCTATTGCACCTGCCAGCATGTTCACACTTCTCCCAAAGGCAAATGCAGACTGTGTCACATGGACGGGGGGCCTTCATCGCACATCAGGGAAGCATTTTGCACAAACAAATGTTACATCAACTTTTCATGGCTCTGGCTCCAGGCCAGCTATGAGTCAGACTTACAGTCCCATCTTCAAGCCAGAGGTCGTCCTGAGGCTTCCACTGCCTTTCTTCCCACCCTCCCTCCCCACCTGCTGTCTCCAGCCGCTGCCCTGCATCCCCAAGGAGCCAGGGATGAGAGATGCCGATGAGGTGAATGGCAATTGCCACGCTGGCCCTCCAGGATTTGTTAATGCTATTAAAAGATACCCCAAGTCATTATGGCCGCATTGTGGGACTCCACTGATTGCAGCTAATCTCTGGCTCCTTTTGTGTTCCTAATGGAGGGGAGCCTAGCATGAAAAAAAAGAGCCCATTCTATGCCCTTTTTTCTAAAATTTAGTTTAAGAAAAATAGCTAGGGACAAAATGTGATATTCAACAGCTAAAAATGAGTGAGATAAGAATAAAAATATAGAGAAGGTAAATTGCAAAGCCGAGCATTTTATTCAGCCCAGCAGACCCGGGAGAGAATAACCACACACACACACACATACACCCATGAGCTCGGGGCCAGAGGACAGGAGTCACTTGTGAGCACGCTGTTCCTTCTCCACCCTCTTTCGCCACCTCTGATTACATCAGTGAGACATTCTCTCAGTGCTAGTGAGGATTCAACACCCCCAACACAGTTCATCTCCCTTCCTAACAGCAGGAGCAGCCAGTGGCACCAGTGAGCAGGGCAGGGAGGGCTGCAGTGTGCGGCCAGCTGCGGTGTGGGGCGGGCTGCGGTGCATCCCTCAGTCAATGAGCAGTTCAGGGCGGGCTGTGGGGCTGCAGCCCAGCTGAGGACTGGGGCTCTGTGACTCAGTGTATCCAAATGCAATTAATAACAGTCTCCTCTTCTAGAGTTAAGCATCTTATACCATAGGTGGCTAGATGGGGAGTGGGAGGGGGTGTCAGGAGAAACTTGGCAACCCTAAAAGGTTTCAGATTCGAGGACCACCAAAACTGAATTGAAAAAAATCAAAATGTAATGAATGAAAGTGCTTTGGATCATTCTGGACTACACCACATCGTGCATCTTCTCTGCTCACACAGCATGCACGTGTCACAGTGGGCATGGTGTCAGGCCACAGGGCACCTGTAAGACTGCCTGTGTAGGTTAAAAGAGCCAACTGAAGCAGGAAACCAAATCAATCCCTGAGCACCTTGACTCTGGACCCAGAGCTAGTAAAAGAAACACATCCTGGATCAGAGACCTAAGCCAGGGAAAGAAACAACTTTATCCCCGAACCCAGAACCAAAGAAAGATAGATACTTTGACTCTGAAACCAACCCCAAAATAACACACTTTGTTCCTAGAATTGGAGCCAGTGAAAGAAATAAGTACTGGCCCTAAGATTAGAGCCAAAAAGATAAAATGGACCAATAAAAGAAATACAATCCAGACCTGAAATCAGAACCATTTCTGCCTCTGACCAACTAAACTAACCAATCCCTGAGCAGGGAAAACTAACCAATCTCTCTTCTCCCTGGAAAAATCCCCACCCCCTAAGAAGCCCTATATAAGCCCCTCTTCCTGTTCAGTTGGGGACTGTCCTTCAGCACCCTGGCAGAGGCAGCCACTCTCCTGGACTCCTCCTTCCCAAATACATCTCTTTCTCAAACGAGTCTTGGGTGACCATCTTCATTCACTGACACAGAATAGAAGAACTTGGCTGGAATATTCCTTAGGGGACTGAAAAACCTTGGTGAGATGCTCCCTTAGGGGGGACTGAGCAAGGCTGAGCAGAACAGAAGAACCTTGCTGGGGTGCTCACTTAGGGGGACTGAGCAAGGCTGAGCAGCAAAGTAACAATTTTTCACCTGAGCAGGAGGAGAATGCTACATTTCTATAGAGGCTTCCTCTTTAGCAGAGTGTTAGCAGAAGAAACATCTTGGGCCAAAGAAGTGAATAGCTCTTCTGGGATGCTCCATAAGGGAACAGAGCTCTGCTTTGTAGCACTGTCTCCAGGAGAAGAGCCAGATTGCTATATCCTGTAGAGAGACCATCCTCCACCGCATGCACTCCAACTTCCAGTAGCCTGGCTTCCCAACAAGTCAGGACACCTTTCTCTTCAGGACTGAGCCGTCCTGTTGCTGCTCCAGCCTCCAGAGCTGTCCTATTGTAGCTCTAAGCATAGCTTGGCTTCTCGATAAGTCAGGATAAAAATCTCCTGAGCTGTGACACACACACTCGCCTACAGCCTGGATCCCCTTAGCTCAAACTGAAGACTGATGTGTGCTATAAACTTCATGTCGTTAATTACATGAAAAATTCTCAGCTCTTAAGGAAACATAATAGTTTAATTATGGAGAGCGGAGGCTTTTAATATTTTCCTACCATCATTTAAGCATCAAATTAGTGTAACTTTGGGTTATATTGTGTCATGTTAAACAAGTACATCTTCCCAGCTCATTAAAATGCAAATTGGTCCATCTTTGCTAAATAGTAAAATCATATGTATGCCAAAGAAGAGTCTCAAAATGAAATTATTTGTGAGCTCTTAGCAGTAAATTTTTGACACCTATTTTATTTACCTATAAAACCTATGGTCATTTAATCTTTTTTTCTCATGGAAAAGTTTGTCCTGGTTGACTTTAACAATCAACTTATACAGACTAGAATCATCTGAGAAGAGAGCCCAGCTGAGGAGCTGCTTACATTAGATTGGCCTGTGGCATGTCTGCGAAGAATTATGTTTGATTCTTAATTGATGTAGGAGGGCCCAGCCCAGTGTGGGTGGTGCCTTTCCCTGGGCAGGCAGTCCTGGACTATATGAAAAGCTAGCTGACCATAGTCTCTCTGCCAGTTAGGTAGCAAGCAGCATCCTATGGTTCCTGCTGTACATCCTTGACTGGAATGAGTTCCTTGGTCAGAAGTAGTGCTGTGTGAAAGAGTCAGCAGGCCTGCCTTCGGGTTTCTGCCTTCCGGTTCCTGCCTTGGCTTACCTCCGTGATGGACTGCAGCCTATAAACTGAAATAAATCCATTACATCCCGAAGCCCTGGCACAATAACCAGGAAGATTAGTAAGGACATGTGCCTGGAGGGTAGTGGGCTTTTATCCTCATATTTACACACAGAGTTACCTTCTGCTTAGAGAACATACTCCAGGTTTTCTGTTTTTTAACAACAAAATAAAAAATATGTATGTGGCTGGGCAGTGGTGGCCCACGCTTTCAATCTCCAGCACTCGGGGGGGGGGGGGGGGGAAGTGGCAGAGGCAGGCAGATCTCTGTGAGTTCGAGCCCAGCCTGGTCTACAAGAGCTAGTTCCAGGACAGGCTCCAAAGCTACAGAGAAACCCTGTCTCAAAAAACCAAAAATAAATAAATAAATAGATAAATAAATAAAAGTATGTGTAAAACAGGTGCTTCAAAGCCAGCTCAAAGGCGTGTGTTGACCTGAAAGAATAGAATATTGCAGTAAAAACTGTGAAAATGATACTCAAATGATGGAATTTGGGCAAGCTTGAGCCAGTTCAACCCATGAACATTCCAAGGAAGGCCCTAAAACTTAGAGAGGGAAAATGATATCCAAAAGGAAGGAAAATGTCTGAAGGTCACACCACAAGCTGACAACAAAGTGACTCTAGAATCCTAAGATTGACTGTGGTAATGAGACTGGAAAGCATTAGAAAGTACCAAGTACACTGTTGCAGGACAATCTTTTTTGTACACTGTGAAGATGTGTCTCTGTCAAGGCACCTTCTGATTGGTTTAATAAAGAGCTAGATGGTCAATAGCTAAGCAGGAAAGGATAGGGAAGACTTCCTGGAAGAGATAGGAACTTTGGGAAGAAGAGAGACAGAATTTGCCAGCGAGACATGGAGTAAGTTGAATGTATGGTATGGAGGAGACATAAAAAGCCATATGACAGAATGTAGATTAATATAAACAGGTTAATTTAAGTTTCAAGAGCTAGTTGGGAACAAGCCTAGGCTAAGACCAAGATTTTAGAATTAATAAGAAATCTCTAAGTCATTATTTGGGAGCTGGCAGTCCAAAGAAAGAATGACTACAGTATTCCTTAAATGGGGAGAAGAGTTTAGGAGTGTCAATCAAAACTAAAGTTGTATGAAAAAGCCATAAGGAAACCTGGTACATAGCAAGAAAATTAAAGAAATATATTTTTAAGAATTTGGCCAATCATGGTGCCTTCCATCTTCAATCCCAACACTCAGGAAACAAGGCAGGAGAGTCTCTATAAGTTCTAGGCAACCTGGTCTACATAGCAAATCATAGAACCTAATGCCACCAAAAGAACATATGTAGTTTGTTGCCCACAAGAACTAGAGCAAGACCCTTTTGCTGAGGATACCATACACTGTAGTTATCAGACATAGAGAGATCAAGCTGGAACTGAGTTAGAAGCTTCCTCCCTGCTGTCTAGGCTAGTTTTCACAGCACCAGAAGGTGTTGAACCAGCTGATGGGAAGAAAATCATAAATGGTCTTATTCTGTGAACCCTGCATGTCACAACACTGATGTGTTGGGCATAATGAGTGAATTCATGCAATAGTGGCATGAAGATTATGGGGTTAACCAACCACTTTCTCATTAGATTTGAGGTCCTCTGTACAGGAAGGAACTTAGGCCTGGTACCCTAAATCTGATCAAAAGCCCATAGCTGAAGAAAACATAGACACTAAATAGACAGGTTTCACCTATCAAACTGACTCCTATATATTTGTGTTTATGCCCATAAATTAGTGCTGAGGTCAGCTTTTGTCAGAGAAGTTCCTTTTTGCTGTGGACAGGGGTTGCTGCAAAAACTCAAAGCTAGCCAAAGTGCTCTGCATAAAGGACTATTGAGTGCTCAGCCCTAAACTGGACATCTACATCACAGAGGATGAAGCAAAAAGAATCTAAGAGCCAGAGAAAGGGATAGAGTTTTCTACAGTCCTGTCTTCTGGGCCTGACATGACAGGTCCCCTCATGAACCCATAGCACTTAAATCACGTGAGTGAGATCGAAGCTACAAGCATTCTGTCATAGGACCTGGGAAGGCTCACTAGGCCATCCTCCTTCCTGGGGATCTGTAGGTAATTGATGGGTGCTGGTGAAGGGAGAGGCATTTTCTTCACTGGTGTAGCCATTGGTAAGTTGTCCGTGTTCCTGTAAATAACCCCTCACCCACATTTCTGGGAGTGACCCTAATGAGGCTGTCAGGTCACATGCACTCAGAAGACGTGAACGTAGAAGCAGAACTAATTGAAAAGAGGATGGAGATCAGAGGGAGTGGGGAGAGGCCAGAGAGGCATGTTATTATGTATAATTAATATATACTAACAAAAGTCCAGAGAGATGGTTCAGTGGGTAAATTCACCTGTTGCCAAGCCTGATGCCCTGAGTTTGATCCCTGTGCCCAATGTTGTAGAAGGTGAGAACCAAGTCCCACGAGCCATGTTCTGGCCTCCACACACAAACACCATGCCATGTGCATGCCCACATGCATATGCACACAGTATAAATAAACAAAATGTAGTAATATATACTACTTAAAAACAACAAAGTATATAAACAGAGTTAGAAAGATTGCTCAGTGGATAAAGTACTCGCCACATTAGCATAAAGGCCCGAGTGTGAATCCCCAGAACCCATATAAAAGACAGACAGATGTGACATCTAGCTGTCATTCTTGTACTGGAGAGACAAAGACTGGGGAACCTGGAGTAATCTAACTAGCTAGATGAGCTGGGATCAGGTTTTGTGTTCAATGAGAAACCTTGCCTCAGTAAAGTAGAGTGATTGAGGAAGATACCCAATGACAACTTTAGGTTTCACAAGGAAACACACACAGATGCTCCCCAGCACATGAAAACACACACACACACACACACACAAGAAAATTAATGAGTAGCATCTCTGGAAATGAGTGTCCACTCCTATGAAACCCTAGAACAAGCAGTAACTACCAGGAAGTTGTCAGCTGCAATGAGCCACTTTGCTTCACAAAACAAACAAAGAAAGAAAGAAATCGGATCATTTTCAGGGTTTTCAAAGAATTCAGGCAGGGCACAAAAACAACTTAGAACTCTGGATACTGTTTGCTTTGGCGAGTGTGCAAGACATGCCTTTGGGTTCCTTCTTTTCACAAAAGCACGCTCGGGCGGAAGCAGAAAACACTGTGATGACTTTTCATAGAAGCAGAAAGGGCAGTGGGGTAGAAGGTCTCACTGCAGAGCAAAGGATGAATTTGTGTGGTCATCAAGTAGCCTTTGCCTAACAAGATTAGATCTCAGGGTGAGATCAGCCCAGCGGCAGCTGACAGTAACAAACAAATCACCTTCAGTTCACACTGAGTGGCTACTGGCCCTAAACCCAAACATCACATTTTCAGTCTTCCCTCCTTTTGCTCTTTAGTAGGCATGCTAGAGGTCTTGTTTTTGTTTATTTGTTTGCTTTGTTGTTGGTTTTTACTTTTGAGACAGGATGTCATTGCATAGCCCTGACTATCTTGGAACTTGCTACGTAGACCAGGCTGGCCTTGAACTCACAGTGATCTGCCTACCTCTGTCTCTGAAGTGATAGGATTAAAGACATGAACCACTACACTGGGCTCAATGCTTTAGTATGAGTGGGCACTCTTCTTCACACCCCACTTGCTTCAAAAAGCACACTGAACCTCCATAACATCCATCCATGTTGGAAGACCAGGGGAAAAAAAAGGAGACTTTGATTAAAAAAAAAAAAGATCTACCTAGGAGTACAGGTTTCAGGAAATGGAGGAATAGCCAGGGTGGAGCACTGTTTATGAGGATCCCAAATGGGCATGTCTTCAGCAGCCAGGCAGGTTGTGGAGTGAGAGGAGCCTGCCCATAGGTACATTTTGAAATAAAGAGACTGTGTTCATCTCTCAGAGGATCACTCAGCCCCCATTACTTGCTTCCTTGTGATTCAGGCATATCCCCAAATATTCCAAAAGCTAACACAAGCCAAAATTCAGGATGAGGATGTGCCTCCAATGGCAGAATGATTACCTGGCATGCACAAAGTCCCCTAACTACTACCTAAACCAGGTGTGATGGTATAATACTGAAATCCCGGCACTTGGGAGGTGGATGCAGGGGATCAGAAATTCGAGATCATCCTCAGCTTCATAGTAAGGTTAAGTCCAGCCTGGGCAACGGAAGACTCTGTTTCAAAAAAGAAGAAAGGGGGAGTAGGAGAGAAAAGAGGAAGAAAAAGAAGAAGAAGAAGAAGAAGAAGAAGAAGAAGAAGAAGAAGAAGAAGAAGAAGAAGAAGAAGAAGAAGAAGAAGAAGAAGAAGAGCATCAAGAACCTACCTAGATTTGGTTTGTATTTAAATTAGTTTGACTTTTAAATGTCAGTGACTAGTTTGTTTTTTTCTAAACTCCTCAGGAAGTTCCACAGGAGCCTGTTCATACAGCTGTAGCCTTTAGTATCTCTGTATCCTACCCCCGAGGTAACTTTCTCAACTTCAGTCACCAAGCCTGAGCCATGACTCCATAGTTGACCCTCCGTCTGTTCCTCCCCATAGCTGTAGGTCTGTCCTTGTCCGCCCAAGTCCTCCTCTTTGCTTGAAGAAGGGCAGCATTTTGTTTCCATTTTGGTTTTTCTTGATGGGGGGAGGGGAACAAATAGGATTTAAGACACTAAAGAAGGAGACGGATGCAACAACAAAGAGGAGAGAAAGTCCTACAAGGTCCTCCGCCTGATGATACTTAGTCAATGTTGGTGACCAAATGACACAGTGAAAGGATGGAGTGACAGGCACGTGGAATTGTCACGCTGTCTCTTCTGTAAGGAATGATGCCTGTGGTCTGCCGCAGCAATGGTCGGCATGGACAGCCTGAAGCTGATGAAGTCAGGGTCAGACTGGGAGTGGAGAAAGGTACAGAATTTCAAATCACCTCGCCTGAGTCAGAGTCAGAATATGTCACTTGGAGACAGAAAGTCTGTATTTGAGTCATCGCTCTGCTAATTGGTAGCCGTGAGATTTGGGACAAATCATGAACTCCACCTAGATGTGGTTTCTGCATCTGGAAACAGAGGCCAGGAGTGCAGCTTCCAGGGGTAATGGGGGGGAGGTGAGTGAGAAAATGGGTTTTAAAGTGCTTTGTAAACATAAAATCAAGCCAGGCAGGAGAGACAGAAACAAGAGAATCCAATTATGCAGAGGGCGGTGAGTCAGAGGGACAGTTTGGGGTCAGCATGTTTCCTGGGCCATCTGCATCACTGAACTGTCAAGACAGCTGTTGGCTTAGCCTTGCCTTGACTCACCCTACGTAACAGGTGCCTGTTTCATCTGAAGTTTGACTTCGACCCAGTTGGTTGGATGATCTATTGGGGATAAGCTCATAAATCTGGCCAGTAAGTGAAGACAGCTAGGCCCAAAACCAAAAGAGAAAGCCACATCCTCCACCTGGCCTCGGGACAACTAGATCATCTATGAAACTCAGTCAACGGTCTGTCCCCATTGTTGGCCTGCAATGATTCCTCCTGGCCCTCCACGCTGGCAAAGAAGACTCGCAAAGAAACAAGTGCATCCAGGGTGTGGATTATTTATGTTCATAGCATGTGCCTTTACACAGATCCTTTAACAAAAGTTATGTCTGGCAACCACTTCGAAACAATCACAGAATCTGTGGTTTTCAGTAGTGAGTGAGGTAATAAAATCCAGCAGCCAGTTGAGTCCGTCTGCCCTTGGCGTCAGCAGCCAGAGGCTTGATAAACGGTAAAGAATGTGAGCTTTCGCCACAGCTATGCCGCTGTGGGCCATTTCATCTCTCCAAGTCTCGGCTTCCTCCTGAGAAAAATGGAAATAATAATGGGCACTTTCAAGGAAGGTTGCTGGGACTAATGTGTTTGCAAGATGCAAAGTGTGGCTCAGAGGAAGTCCAAGATGGTGGCTAAGGTGTCTGCTTCTACAGAAACCTCAGAGGCCAAGCTTAGGTCTAGGCCCTTGCTTCTGGCAATATGGCAGGTTCTAAATTGTTAAAAGTGAAACTACCCCTTAGTCAAAACTACTTAGAATGGGGGATAGAGAGAGCACTCAGTTAAGAGTGAATATTGTTTCTGTTGAAGACCTGGGTTTTGTCCCCAACACCAACATCATCTGACTCACAACTTCCCACAACTCCAACTGCAAAACATCTGATGCCCCCTTCCGGCTACCAGTCACACACACACACACACACACACACACACACACACACACACACTGGTTAATTTTGGTGTGTGATGTTTTTATCTACCTCCAAGGTTGTTTGCAATAAAGTAAGAAATAAATAAAAATAAATGTTTAAAGAATATGATGGAGAGTGACTTAGGAAAACACCTGAAGTCCAATCTCTGATTCCCACCCAGACATATAGAACCTAACAAACACGAATGCACACATGCATACACACACAGAGAAGGTTTATTTCCTTTGATACCCCACACGATCTTAAAGGCCTGTCCTAAATTCTTTGAGGAGACAAAGAGAACCTCTCCTGGGGAAAGTTACAAGGCACACAGGATAGCTGCACTAGGGTACGTTTTGTTTTGGTTTGTGTTGCTGCTCTTGTATGTTCTCTTACAGAAAGTTATGGATCTTTGCTTGATAAAAGCAAAAAACAAAAAAATCAAAAAAACAAAACAAAACAAAAAGAAACTCAACCTCTTCATTGTAAAAAATGTAGAAACCAGTACCCACAAAGCAGTATCTGGTTCAAGGACACATTGGGACAGTCAGGAGACAGACGTCTAGATTCCTGTCTCCTAATGCTTGTTAAACATAAATCATAATTAGTCTAAAGTATTAATTATTGGAAAATTACTATCTCTGGTGCATCTCTTCTGTCCTTAGGCCAAAGCTGCAGTTGGTGCAATCCATTCCTTGTCCTGTGATACACAGGTGGAAAAGGAATTGTCCCATCCAGAGGGAGGTGAAGACTTTCTCCCCACTCTGCACTTACAGCCTGCTTGGGATCAATAATAGAAACCAAGAGACTTCATCCTACAGTTTTTTATTGATACTCAAATTGGTTCACACAAATGCAAATCACGGCAAATGAAAGAAGGAAAAAATAAAGGTTGGAGAGAATCCATGAACCCCTGAACAGAAGGGTTCTGTGTACATACAGTATTTACTCCCAAGAAAGTCATTAAATTTCAATGTGATTTTCTCACATGTGTGCCTTTTTCTACTTCCCATGTAGATAAGATCCATATATGTCTCTCCTAGGTTCCTCATTGTTATCTGGAAGTGTGAGTTATAGGCTGTTTGCTTTATCTCTAAAAGGCACTTATGAGTGAGTACATATGATAATTGTCTTTCTGGGTTTGGGTTACCTCACTCAATATGATGTTTTCTAGATCCATCCATTTGCCTGAAAATTTAAAGATGTCATTATTTTTCTCTGCTGTGTAATACTCCATTGTGTAAATGTACCATATTTTCCTTATCCATTCTTTGGTCAAGGGGCATTTAGTTTGTTTACACGTTCTGGCTATGACAAACACTGCTGCTATGAATATAGCTGAGCACATGTACTTGTGAGAAAATTGAGCATCCTTTGGAAATATTCCCGAAAGTGGTATTGCTGGGTCTTGAGGAAGGTTGTTTCTTAATTTTCTGAGATCCATACTGATATCCAAAGTGGATATACCAGTTTGTACTCCCACCAGCAATGCAGGAGTGTTCCCTTTACCCCACAACCTCTCCAGCATAAGTTGTCATCAGTGTTTTTGATCTTGGCCATTCTTACAGGTGTAAGATGAAATCTCAGAGTTGTTTTGATTTGCATTTCTCTGATGACTAAGGATGTTGAATATTTCCTTAAACGCCTTTCAGCCATTTTAGATTTCTCTGTTGAGAGTTCTCCGTTTAGGTCTGTACCCCATTTCTGTTGGATTATTTGTTCTTTTGATGACCATTTTCTTGAGTTCTTTGTATGTTTTGGAGATCAGCCCTCTGTCTAATGTGGGATTGGTGAAGATCTTTTCCCATTCTGCAGGTTGCTGTTTTGTCTTGTTGACTGTGTCCTTTGCTTTACAGAAGCTTTTCAGTTTCAGGAAGTTCCATTAATTAATTTTTTTCCCTCAGTGTCTGTACTACTGGGGTTATACTTAGAAAATGGTCTCCTGTGCCAATGCATTTAAGTGTAATTCTCACTTTCTCTTCTATGAGGTTCAGTGTGGTTGGCTTTATGTTGAGGTCTTTGATCCATTTGGACTTGAATTTTGTGCATGGTGATAGATATGGGTTTATTTTCATTCTTCTACATGTTGATATCCAGTTATGCCAGTTATGCTTTCTTTATTTCTATTTTATAGTTTTTGCTTATTTGTCAAAAAATAGGTGATTGAAGGTGTGTGGATTAATATCTGGGTCTTTGATTAGGTTCCATTGGTCTTCCTATCTGTTCTTAGGCCAATACCAGGCTACTTTCAGTACAGTAAGTCTGTAGTAGAGTTTGATGTCAGGGATTGTGATGCCTCCAGAAGTTTCCTTATTGTACAGAAATGTTTTGTCAAGCCCCACGTCTTAAAGTTTCTACCACCTCTCAATAGGAGCAAGCTGCAGACCAGGCCTTTAAGATGGAGCCAGTGAGATGATGGCTCGGGAGGTATATGGGATTGTCGCACAGATCTACTAAGGTGACTTCAATCTGCAGAAACCACATAAAGGTGGAAAGAGAGAACCAACCCCACAAACTTGTCCTCCAACCTCCACATACATACATGTCAAGGCACATGTGCCTCCAACACATACACACACCGTGCCCCACATACAATAATTATAAATAAAACTTGTAAAGCTCCAAAGTATGACATAAAACATTCATTGGGTTCACTCTACAGACCCGCACAGCTCATGCAGATCAAATGACTATGCTCAAGCAAACAAAAGAGGCAGAGAAGGGAAAGTAAGCAGGCCACAGCTTCCCTGGACCTCTATCCCATGATCACAGTACCAAGATGAGTGTGAGAAATAAGGGGTCCAGTCATTCGTCCCAACCACTCTGCATGGGGACAGTGGCCCTAGAACTTAAAGGCACACCTTTTCACTTTATTTACATGTAAGCCAACTGTATCACCTGAGGCTCCAAGTAGCAACAATACGGTCTAATATTGGGAGAAAAGTAGACATGTTTTGTTACCATCTGTCTCCAAGAGCCAGCTAGCCCTTCTGAGGAATGCTGAGAGAAAGTTTGAACCCTTCCATTATTCTTAGATTTTCACCTTAGAAGTCCCCTCCCAAAACTGTGCCTTCTGTCTCCTGACCAAAGGACAGTTGATGGGGGGTGGGGGAGAAGCTATAGCCCTCTCCAAAAAAAATTAGCCTATAGTGATATTTCATTTGTATTTTAATAAATAAAGGTTGCCTGAAGATCAGAAAGTAAAGCAGCCCCACTGGTCGGCCTTACACACCAGGCAGTGATGACTCACAACTTCAATCCCAGTAGCCACACTAGTTTGCTATAGAAACCAGGCAGTAATGGTGCGCACCTTTAATCCCAGCTCTTGAGAAGAATAGAAGATGAGAGGCACCAGTCTGTTGTAGGTGGGGAGGACTGGACTAAATGCTGGGAGAAAGGAGGTGGAGTCAGAGAAAAGCCATGTGGCCCTGTTGGAAACAGACAGAACTTTAGCCCGTAAGTCACAGCAACGTAGCAATACACAGATTAATGGAAATGGGCTAAATTAAGATGCTAAGAGTTAGCCAATAAGAAGTTAGAGCTAATGGGCCAAACAGTGTTTTTAAATAATACAGTTTCTGTGTGGTTATTTTGGTTCTGGGTGGATGGGACGAATAAGCAGCCTCTCACTACAGCTCTCAGACACAGTCTCATTCTGAGATTTCTGGAGGCAGAATTGCCATTTCAGATTGAGGTAGAGGTAAGAGGCAGCGGTGACTGACTGTTTTGCTTTTCTGACCTCTAGGTTGAACCCCAATATCCGTCTCTGGGTTTTTTATTAATCTTGCTGCATCCGCCCTCCTCCTTAACCCCAGCAATTGACTACATGATGACCCATGTCTCCATGGCATAAAAACAGCAGCAGGAGCCAAGAGAAGGGCAGAAATCCTTTCCAGGCAACTTAACCCAGCTTAGTTCATTACAAATCAAAGGAATATGGAAGGATGACCAAAGGGAGCCAGAGAGTAGCTAAGGGTGTGCATTAAAAGGCTTCAGGTAAAACACAAAGCTAGCATTTTGGTCTGGACCATGCCAAACAACCGTCCCCATCATCTTGTGCTCTTGAAACGGATTGACCTGTTTCATTTGAGCAAACAGAACAATTGTTGCCATGCCAGCAGCATAGCCTTTAGTATCCCACTGCAACTTAACGAAATTCTCACACGGCAGCCTTGCACGCCTGCCCAGCTGATGGAATGTGCAACTTAAACACGTAGGCACTGAGCCAATGTCATGACAAAGTCAAACAGTCTCTGTGTAATGTAGGTCCAAGGCCCTTGCAACTCAATGAAAAACAGTTCTCTTCAGAGCTGGACCCAATCACAGTAGTCAGATCCTTCCCTAGTGGAACTGCACTCACCAAGATTGGTGTGCAGTGAGTCTCAGCCTTCCTAATGCTTCCTAATGTGACCCTTAGATAAAGTTCCTCAATTATTTCACTGCTACTTCATATAACTGTATTTCTGCTACTGTTGTAAATCTCAATCTAAATATCTGTGCTTTCTGATGGTCTTACGTGACCCTTGTGAAAAAAGGTTGTTCAATCCCCAAAGGGGTGGCAACCTACAGGTTGCGATCTACTAGAGACACTCCCAGCCCTAGTCACTCTGTTCCTTAGAACTCACTTTGGGGTATGATGTGCCCTGATACCTAAGGCCTGTGCACTGGAGAGGGTCCTCATGCCCCTAACTAGAGTCACAGATGGCCAATCTGTTTATCCGGGACTGGAGAGCCAAGGTACTCCAATGCTTCTAAAGGGTGAGTCAAGCATCTGCTATTGACACACATACATATATTAGTGACACATTTATATAGAGTGATACAAGTATATATCATATCCTTTGCCTGTGAGGGATAACACAACGCAAGAACTTTCATTTCCCGTTGCCTTATTATTACTTACTATTATTACTCTTGTCTTGTGGGTGTATTTTTTACTGAGACAAAATCGCTGACAAATGCTACTTCAGAATAGGAGGGCTTGGGACAGCCCATGGTTTGAGGGGATATGAGCTCAGTTTGTTTTGTATTTAATCTGAGTCCTCAGCTCAAGAGATGGTACTCCCTACATTCAGGGTGGATGGTCCCTCCTTGGTTAAGCATCCCTGGAAATGCCCCTAAAGACATGCCCATAAGTGTGCTTCCTGGGTGTCAGGTCCAGTCAGTGACTTCGTTATCTTGATAATGAAGATAGCAATCACAATAGGTTTGTCTCTCCTTTGTTTTCCAGATTATTTGCCTGCCACCCTCCTGCTTGTCTTTCTGTCCCAGATCCCCATCCAGAACGAGCTCACACTTGGCACTCAGAACCCTGTCTGAGAAAACCCTGTCTGAGCACTGAGCTTACACATATTTAGCAGCCTAATCAGGAGCTTGATTAAAAGTCTGACTAGAGTCAAAGGCATTCTCAGGTCCTTGGCCCTGCTCCCTTGGTTAGGCAGAGATGGAGGGGACCTCGACCATGACCTAATAAACATACCCATCCATGATATCATAATCTCCACAGAATAAATCAGGATCCCTTGTCTCTTCTCAGAGCTGCCTTTTAAGTGTTTAAGTGCAAGCCCTTCTTCTCAGAGGGGACCCTCAAAAGCACCAGGGGGAATTTCTAAAGAAGTAGCTAAAACACCATGTGTTAATGTGCAGCTGAGTGATACTCCCCATGGCATTTCCAGAACACAATAAAACATAGGCCCTCTGGGTGCCCGCACTAAGGGCTGTTCTAGCCACACCCACCAATCCAGTGAAGGCTACTCCTGCACGAGTCAATCTCCAACACTTACAGAGTCCTGCACATCAGCTGAGTGTGTTCCTGCTGCAAAGGGACTTGAGGGACAGCGTCCTGGGTGCCTGCAATAAGAAGCCGATGAATAAAACGTCTTAGAGATGAAGGATGGCAGAGAAGCTGCACAATCGTAGCTAATGCATTGGAACTCTCTAGAGCCAACATAACACTGCCTGGTGTGCAGTGCATGTTTAAAAAAAAAAAGATGCATGAACACATTTATTCCATTGGTTTATAAACTTTTCTCATAAAAAAAGGAAGTTGCTTCTTTCAAGGGAGATCTTGTAAGCAAAGTTCAAAATATAATGGAGATTAAAGAGGAGGTCCCTGGAGCTCGGGCGATGCTCTAGTGGCTAAGAGTGCTTGCTACTCTTGCAGAGGACAAGAATTCAGCCCCCACCGGGCAACTCACAACTGCCTATAATTTCAGCTCCACGGTTTCTGGCTTCCTTTTCTAGCCTTCAAGAGTACCCAGACACACACGTCACATACTTACACAGACACATATACATATGCATAAATAAAAATTAAATCTTTTTTTAGAAGAGGAGTTCCCTGAGTTAAATCTGAAAGCCCCATCATCCTCCCTCATCACCCACAGGTGTATGAGAGGCCCATGGAGGGGCGTCTCAGAGCAGAGTTAAGCCGTGAGCTGGTTCGTCCTCGCTTTCACAAATAGGACCCAGATAGCCATGTCTCTGGTGATGCCGTGAGTTTGTGCCGGTAGTTAGTAGTTAGCCAAGACGGTGGGGCAATGAGGATGAACACCACACGTGAGCTCAGATAGCGCAGGAGTCTTGACGGAAAGTGCCTGAGAACCCTGTCTGAGCACTGAGCTGTCCCTATCCAAGCCAAAACTCACAACCCTCTATCATTTCCATGTTTATTCATGTCCACAGTCTGGGCCACATTTTAACAGCCAAGGGACAAGTCAGCATGGCCGTTGTCAGCAGTGCAGCATCTCTTTCCACAGGTGCAGGGGACTGTCACCATGGCCGAGAGGACTCCATCCACCCTGTGGATGCTGCACCTGGAGAGTGGTCAGGAGCGAGCTCCCCAGAAGCTTTGGGTACATGTGTTCGTCCTGGGAAGCCAAGTTTGAGGTCAGGAAGCTGGAATGAACTGACTGTTTTTCTGGACAAGGAAGGAGAACAACATGGAAGAAAACCCTTCCGCCTTGTCTTCCAGGAGCTGTTAGGTTTCCTATGGCAACGTCTGGACCAAGGACATGGTGCCCACCCACCTCTAGTCCCTGAAGCCAGACTTCCCTCCGCCAAAACTGAAATTTCCAGGCCAGCTGCTTTCCTTCCAGGCCTAACATCAGTCCAAAAAGGGTGTGAGACAGCAAAGTGACCTACGGGTTTTTCGGATTCATGGGTAGAGGAGAAATAGTCTTGCCTTGTCTTTATGCGAAGCCTGGGTGTTTCCTCTGCTGACCTGGAAGGTGTATGGAATTTCTATAATGTGCGCTCCAATAGTGGACAAAGGTTATGTCTCAATCAAAAAGCAATTTTTTTTTCTAAAAAATAAATTAACAAAGAATGACTAGGGGTCAACCCAGTGGGAATTAGCTCTGTGTGCTGCTCCAGTCTCTAAAGGGAACACTGAAGGCTCCTCCCAAACAGAACATCTTTCCCGACCCTCACGTTTTATTTGTTTTGTTTTGTTTGAGTGTGTGTTTGTACATGGTGTATGCATGCGTGTGCATGCGTTTGCAGGTATGCTCACATGGAGGCATGAGTTCGACATTCTCCTCCTCTATTGCTCTTCTCCCTATTGTGAGGCAGTCTCTCATTGAACTTGGACCACATTATTTTGCTAGTCTGGTCAGCCACTGAGTCCTCAGGATTTACCTGGGTCCACACCCCCAGTGCTGGGGTTACAGGTGCACACCACTGCATCTGACTTTTGTGTAAGTACTGGGGATCCAAACCCTCAGGTCTTCATGTTCATGTATCAAACACTTTAGCCACTGAGCTCCCTCTTTAGCTCCCAGCTTCTGCTTTAACAGATGAAATTCAGAAGCTTAAAGGAGGATGTGACGGTCTGAATATGAACGAATCCCCTAGGCTCATATATTTGAAAGCTTGTTCCCCAGTTGTTGGAACTGTTTGGGGAGGATTAAGAGGTGTGGTCTTGTTGAGGAGGTGTGTTACTAGAGCAGGCTTTGAGGTCACAAAAGTCACACCATTCTATTTAGACTCACTCTCATTCTCTCTCTCCCCCCCCCCAAGCCCTTCTCTCTCTTGTGCATGTGGATGGAGATGTGAGCTCTCTGCTATTGCTCCAGCGCCATTCCTGCCTGCCTGCTGCCACACCCCCCACCACAATAGTCATGGACTCTAAACCTCTGGAGCCCCAAATCAAACAGTGTTTTTATAAGTTGCCTTGTCGTGGTGTTTGTCACAGTAATAGAAAAGTAACTAAGATGGGGGGGTTGTTGTTTGGCTAAGATCATGAAGAAATAGAATGGAATATCCATGAATAAAATGCCAGCTTTCTCTTTTCCAGTCCGACAAGTTTTTCTTTTCCTTTGCATACATGTATTATTAGTTCTTTGAGAGGCCATACAGTATAAACTTTTATCTAAAACAAAACAAAGCCTATTCTGTTACTGTTTTAGCTCTGCTTTTGTCTACTCTTTCTTCCTTCCTCCCTTCCTCCCTCTTTTCCTTCCTTCCTTCCTTTCTTTCTCCCATTTTTCTTTCTAACTCTGTGTCTAGCCTGTAGATTCTCATCAAATGTTTGTTCCATCAAATGGAAGCTGGGACAGTTTGAATGAGAATGGCTTCCACAGGCACATATATTTATATGCCTGGTCCACAGTTAGTAGAATTATTTGAGAAGAATTAGGAGGTGTGTCCTTGTTGGAGGAGGTGTGTCACTAGAGGGGGGCATTGAGGTTTTAAAAATCCACAACTGGCCCAGCATTGATCTCTCTCTCTCTCTTGATCTCTCAGGTCTTCATGGTTATGTAGCAGCACTTCACCAACTGAACCCTAAAGAGGTTTCTCTCTCTCTCTCTCTCTCTCTCTCTCTCTCTCTCTCTCTCTCTCTCTTTCTCTCTTCCCTCTCCAGGCAACTTGCAACTTGAGAGATATGCTCTCTCAGCTACTGTCCCAGCACCTGCCACCATGCCTGTCTGCTTTCTGCACGCTCCTCATCATGATGTTCAGTCTAACAGTCTACAACTATAAGCAAGCCCCCAATTAAATGCTTCTTCTATAAGTTGCCTTGGTCTGGTATTTTTTCATAGCAATAGAGCACTAGCTAAGACAGAAGTTGAGGCAGGAGGATCAGTCTTTTTGATGTGTTATTGAAGTCAGTGTCTTATTGAAAATTTTTGCAACTAACTTCATCAAGGAAGTTAGTCTGCATTTTCCTTTGGTTGCCTTTGTGTCTTTATCTGTTTTGGGTATCAGGGTAATATTAGTTTCCTGTTACTAGCTTGATACTGTTCCTTTGCTAGTTTTTGAAAGTTTGAAGGCTGTTGCATCTGAAAATGTGGTTAAGTTCACCAATGAATCCATCAGGTTTGGGCTTCTTTTAGGTAGGAGATTTTTAACTATGCTTCTATCTCAATTTATTATGGATGCTTAAATGTTTACCTCCAATTAATTTTGGTAAATCATATACATCTAGTAATTCATTCTTTTCTTTTAGATTTTTCAACTTAGTAGAATATTATGTTTTCAAGGTAAAATCCAACGATTTTCTAAATTTCATTGGATTTGTTGTGTGTTTTTGTTTGTTTTTATTTAAAAACAAAGAGCCTTTATTCAAGCTCAATCTTGGAGTCTATTTCTGTCCAATGCAGCAGTTGAGAGCAGAGAGCCCCAAGCCCAGTTGGGGTACTGTTTTTATCCTAGTAGAAGTTGGGGTGAAGGGATGCCATTTTATTTATTTATTTTTTCATTTGTAGCTTTTTTTTATTAAAAATTTCCGCCTCCCAATTACCCCCTCCCTCCTCCACTCCCCCTCTCTCTCCTGTCCAGAGAGCAGTAAGGGTTCCCTGACCTGTGGAAAGTTGAAGTTCCTCCCCCTCGATCCAGGTCTAGGAAGGTGAGCATCCAAACAGGCCAGGACCCCCAAAGCCAGTATGTGTAGTAGGGTCCAAATCCAGTGTCATTGTCCTTGAGGGATGCCATTTTATAATGGCATCTATTGCCATTATAAAGCCCTGTAGTTCTGATCTTTGAGTACAGCCAGATTATAATCCCAAATGACTTATATAGAAATAATAATTTTAAAGACATACAATACCTCTTTGGTTCTGCATAAAGAAGATCAAGTGTTTTCTCTTATTGAAAAATTATATTAGTTAAATCAATTGACAACTCTGAACCTATTTTCCTGGTAATGGGCATTATAGGTAGCCATTTTCCCCCACATCAAGGAGCTCCCCATTGACTCAGAATTTTAAGCTATTTTGGGCAGGGAGCACAGGATGACATGTTCTTTTTTTGTAACTACTTCACGCTGACATTGGGGCATTGTTATCAGGGCCCAAGAAGGCTAAATGGCTAATTGAAGGTAAGGAGGAAATTCAGGCAATGGGGCACTCATCAGAAGCATCTGGTTTGCTGACTCTGCTGATGCAACAGGAAACATTCACATAGACTGTACTGGTCCACATCAGCTTTCAGCAAGTCTCGCAGTCATTTGGAGCAGGTTGCTGTCAGCAACTGATGCTTGAATGTGTCTGCCAGTCAAGTGTAAACCTGTTGAGACAAGTTCAAACTAGGAACAAAAGTTAAAATTTATAAACATAAAGGAAAATATTACATTTGAAACTTTCAGGCCCATACTGAAATCCATATCATAGAAAAAGCAGATAGTGGGTATCTGTAAAAGAGAAGGAATAGACTCATGCCTTTGAGTCCTAGCAAAAACTACAGATTTGGGTATATTTTTCTCTGTCTAGAGAGCCAGGTATGGATTGGACAGAAATGTCTTTGACCTAATAGAAAGTCTATACCTAGATGACAACCAAAATAAATCTAAAATCTTGAGCTTGTGACCCAAACAATAAGTAATCATTGCTCTACCAGCTTATAAGAACTACACCACAGAAGACGAAAGAAATGTGAAACATTTTCCATGTCTTAATCATCTATTCATACCCTTGGAAATTGGATTTGTTGTAATGACTCTCTTTCATTAATGATTTTATTAATCTGGACTTTCTCTTTTTTTTCATTGAGTTTAACTAAAAGATTGTCAACCCTGTTTATCTTTTTGAATATTTTTTTATTGATTCTTTATACTTTTTCCATTTCATTAATTTCTGTTCTAACCTTACAACTTTATTTCTGTCTGTTGATCTGAGGTTTGACTTGTCCTTTTTCTAGCACCCTAATGTGCATCCTTAAGTTATTGATTTTAGATACCTATGATTTCTTAATGTGGCCACTTAGAGCTATAAACTTCCCTCTTATGACTGTTTGGTGTCCTGAATATCTCCCACATCTGGATTGTCATCACTTTTCCTAATTCTGGGAATTTTCCTGTTATCATTCTGGTGGAAGGTGAGACAGTGTCTCTCTCTATAGTTCTAGACATCATGGGATTCAGCAGGTGGACTAGGCTCACTTTAAACTCAAAGAGATCTGCCTGCCTCTGCCTCCCAAGTGCTGGTATTAAACGCTAAAACCTTTTCAAAATGTGTTCTGTGCCACAGTTAGTTGTTATTAGCACTGTGAAAATACATTACTTATCAACTATAACAGTAGACCACTTTGATTTTGATAACTGTTGAAGTATAAACAACCAAGGATCACATGGAGTGTACCTGGATTTTAGTTAATAAGATTAGGAGTAAGAGAATTTAGCTGTCAAGGATAATGATTATGAGATCAAATTTGAAGAGCAAAAAAGAAAATATTACAGTGGGGAAAGTTTTCAAAAAAAAGGAAGGTTAAGATACTGCTAGTGCAGTGAGAACAGAGGCTGTCTCAGAACCTTTTACTAACTTTTGGGACCCTACTCCTCATACTGGGTCACCTTGTACTGTCTTAATACATGGGGAGGTACTTAGTCTTACTACAACTTGATATGCCATGTTTTGTTGATACTCAGAGAGACCTGCCCTTTCCTAAATGGGATGGATCGGGGAGTGGAAACATAGGGGAAGGGGAAAATGAAAAAAAAAGATACTACTAGGGTCTGTAGATTTTAGAGATTGTTAAAGCTATGGAAGATTATAAGCAATAATTAAAAGGATAGATGATAAAGACAAAAGAAAACAGAAAAGCTTCAGGACAAGAGGCAACTAAGATGTGGCTGAGGAATACAGTAATAGACTGCATTAGTACTAGATTATCTCAGTAGTCAACTGAGAAATGTAATCAAACTTACTAAGAAATATACAAGCAAAGGTGAACACCATCATGAAGACATACATGAAAGAGTTAAGATTAAATACTATAAACTAAGAAATAAAAAAGAGTGTTTATAAAGTGAATTGCCAGTGTAGCCATGCCAGGTTGTAAAGTAGAGTTCTTAGACTCTTCTGCATCCAGCAGGCTCTACATGGTGCTGTGTCAGCTCCCTCCTTTATTCCCTTTCTCGGTGCCAGGCACTGTGCTCTGGGTCTCAGACCTTTATAGTGAATCAGTAGAGCAGGTTTTATTGTGTTGTTGAGAAACCCAAGGCAAGAGAGGGCTGGGTGACTTGCCCGGAATTGCACAGCTGATGGATGAGAGCCAAGTGAGCCAGGCTGACAACCTAGTCAGTAAAGTTGGAGGGCAGCACAA
Source organism: Arvicola amphibius (assembly GCF_903992535.2). Taxonomy (NCBI): domain Eukaryota; kingdom Metazoa; phylum Chordata; class Mammalia; order Rodentia; family Cricetidae; genus Arvicola; species Arvicola amphibius. Next base: position 76,423,874 of record NC_052050.1, read on the forward strand.
GAATCTGAATGCAATCCCTAGACCCCAGGTGGGGAAATAAAACCAGGGATGCTGTGTCTCTGTAATGCTGGGGAGGCCAATTCAGGCAGCCCTGGGACTTGTTGACCACCCAGCCTTGGTGAGTTCCACCCAATGAGATGCTTTGTCTTATGTGGGGAGAGGGGGAACACTTGAGAATTCCTGAGGTTGGTCTTTAAACCTACACATATACATACATGCACATGCACTCATTGCCTCACCTGTAAGCCTCCACATGCAATCATATACCCATACACATGTTTCATAATACGCACATAGTCAAATTTTCCTTTGGGCTGCTAGTTCATAAAAAAACAACACCAAGACTTACTATCAATTATGAAAGCTCAGCCTATAGCTTAGGTTTTTCCCTCTAGCTCTTATAACTTAAATTAACCCATTTATATTAATCTACATTTTGTCTCATAGTTTTTTTAGCTCTCTACCCTCTTGCACCTCATGTTTCCTCTCGGTGTCCTTTGGTATCTCTCTTGCTCCTTCATCTCCTCTCTCTCTCTCTCTCTCTCTCTCTCTCTCTCTCTCTCTCTCTCTCTCTCTCTCTGCGAAGTCCCACCTACCCTCTTCCTGCCTAACAAATGGCCATTCAGATCTTTACTAAGCCAATTGAAAAACATCTGGGCAAAGACACATCTTCACAGTGTACAAAAAGATTATTCCACAACACACACACACACACACACACACACACACCCCAAACAAACAAAAGACCAATAAGACAGGAAAATGCCAAAACAGAACAAAAAGTCCACAATAAAATAAAACAAAATACCATGGAGTGTGTTTTGTGTTAGCCATCTACTCCTTGGAATGGAGCCTGCCCTGAACTGGGTTGGATATATGGTACTGTGACCCTCCACTGGCAAAAACTGACTTTCCTTCTGTCTGTGAATAACAATTGCAAACAGTTTCTCAATTAGGGGTAGGATCCCATGTCCACGTCCCCTCTCAGTGCTGTGATCCCATCTGAATTAAACTGTGCAGATCAGTGTGTGCTGCCACATGTTTCTGTGAGTTCATTCTTAAACTCCCATCCCTGTCATTTAGACACTTCTGCCAAGAACTGAGGTGCCACCTCTCTGTAACTGCTCTGGCAGCCAGTCCTCTAATCTTCAGTACAACCCTTTGCTTTGCAGGTGTTTGCCGGCCTGCCCTGACTCCCTGGGGTAGCTCTGATTGAGTAACGAAGTCAGCAATAGAATTCACATCCAATAAGCTCCAAAACCTCTTAAGTCGAAAAATGAAATACTGGTCAGTTGTGGTGGTGTACTCTTGTAATCCCAACTCGTGGGGGCAGAGACAGGAAGATTAGGAGTTCAAGTTCATTCTCACCTTCTGTCTGGTTTGCGTAAGACCTGTCTCAAGAGAGACAGGGAAAGGGGGAAGGAGAGGAGAAGAGGGGAAATGAGCAGAGGGGAGGAGTAAACTAAAAGGAACAAAGAGGAAAGGAAAGAAAGTACACAAAGTTACTTCTTCTACTTAAACAAGGAGATGGACGCTCACTGACAAGATGCCCAGGACATGTTTCTCCGAGTTTGGCATATGGCCATCTAGCTGGTCATAATCTAATGGTGTGACTTTAGGCAAGTCATTTCAGCTCTCTGGTCATTGGCTTCTTTACCCATCAAACCATGAGTAGAACCAGATCACCCCTGGCTCTGAAACACTGAAGTCCTATTTTCTCAGGACCTACTAAAGAAACAGTCATCCAGCTGGGTGGTGGTGGTGGTAGTGCATGCCCTCTGGAAGGCAGAGGCAGGTGGATCTCTATGAATTTGAGATTAGTCTGGTCTACAGAGTGAATTCCAGGACAACCAGAAACACACAGAGAAACCTTGTCTCAAAGAAAAAAAGATAAGAAAAGAAACCATCATCCTGATCAAGCTTACTCCAATCGATGCTTTTGTCCAATCATTAACCAGGAGGACGGGCTGTTTCTGCAACCTAAACAGCAAAGTTCACTTTGGGGGCAAAGAGGAATATTTGGGGGATAGTGTGCATTGTTGGTCATCTCTGGGGACCTAACCTGAGTTGGCCTTAGCTTGGTGACAACAGGAAATCTAAGGGATCCTCGCAGAAACAGCCTTTCACTTTGACACGTCCACCTTGGGTGAGTACAACACTGTCAGCTGGCCGTAGCCAAGATGAATCTACTTTTTAAAATTGTTTGCGCTTTTTTGATCTGTTTGTTTCCTTAGTAAGTTTGGCTCAACCTCTTGTCTTTCTCTCTTCCTTATGCAATCTTCTGGAATGTGGCATCATAAAGCCCTAAGTCATTCACAGGACTCTGAAAAAGAAGTCACCGAGTAAAGCAGGCAAACTTAAGATGGAAGAGGAGAAGGTTTTATATGAGATGTAAAGGAAATGTGTGTTTACGTGCGGCTTGTAGCTGAGATGGTCACTGATTCCAATGGTCGTTGTCTGACTCTATGGCTTGCTCTTGGGGTCTCGTGTTCGGCTCACTGGAGAGAGCTACACCCTTTGCCACTGCACTGTGACTTCTCAGAAGTCTCAGGAAGACATCAATGAGTTGGTGATTTCGGGGATGGTTGAAGGTGACAGCTTTTGTTTCCTCCTTAAAGAAACTCAGAAAGCTTCCTCTTTGGTCAAAAATTTCCTCCTTCAATAAGCTCATCTGTGCTATCTCTGACTCCTGTGTGTTAATTAAACTTCCTTTATAAAGCATAAATACTCTCTTCCTAAAGCCCACACATAAAAACACAAATAGCCCCAGCGGCAGCTAGCCACAAAGCGAACTCTCAAAAAGGAAGTCCTTAATGAAATTGATTTTACTACATTATTTCCAAGGTGGTAGCTAGGTGCGAAGGGGTTTCTAATAAGCAGGCAAATTATCTTTTTTTAAAAAAGCCTTTTCAATGGCATATTCATGACACAGTGAGTTTTCCAGGTATAGCATGGGCAGTTTTGTGTTCGCTCAAAAGCTATAGCCTTCCAAGCACTATACTGGGCACTAAAGATACATACAGATAATAACTTTACTTATCCTTGTATCTGGTCATGTATATAGTGACGGACACATATAAACTGTTTCAGAGAAGTAAACGTAAGTGCTTTGTCCTAAATCCAACAGCAAGAAAGTTCCAGAACAGAGATTTCTTCCCAAGTCTGAGTTCAGATTTCTCTTAAAGACATCCTATAGCTTTTGTAATTGAGTTTTGACCAGGCAAAGTAAATAAATTCTTCATACTGGGGTTCTGTTGTTGGAGGAGTGGGCTGGGTTGATTCCTGTGGGAACTGGGGGACGGGTAGCAGAAGAGAGAGAGGTTTCCGGGAAGAGCCCATGAGAAGAGAAGTCCTAGAGATCAGCTTTGAAAGTTCTCACTGTCATGGCTGATGAGATGGCTCAGTGATCAAAAGCACTGGCTTCTCTTCCAGAGGGCCCAGGTTCAATTCCCAGCACCCACATGGCAGTTCACAACAGTCTGTAACACTGGTACCAAGGTATCCAACACCTTCACACAGACGTACATGCAGGCAAAACACCAATATGATAAATCATAAAACTACAATAAAAATAAATCACAAAAAGGGAAGCTATCCCTGACAGCCCTGAAGGATATCTGACCAGAGGTGCCTTGTGTAGGATTGGCCCTTATGAACTGTCTTCTTACTCTGCTTCTCTTGGACTGAGAAGTTACAAACTCACAGAGATGCTACCAAGGATAGACATTCACTCCCTGCCAAACTCTTGCAGTTTCAGTGATGATGCTTTGAACCCAAGTTCTGTGGTGCAGCAAAGTCTCAAATGGTCCTCAAGATCCTTGCCTTTTCCTGGTGGTGTGAGGTGACTCTTATTATCTATGCACTTCATTCCAGGTCCCCCAAAAAAACAGTCCTTTTTCTATTTTCCATAATAAATCTGTTTATGGGTTAGGAGTGTGGCTCAATTGATTGGATGCTTACCTAGTATGCACAAAGCCCTGGGTTCTATTCCCAGCACCACATAAACTAGGCATAGTGGATGTAAGCCTGTAATCTCAACACTTGAGAAGTGGAGGTTGGAGGATCAGAATCAAGGACACTCCTAGCTACATAGTAAGCTCAAGGCCAGCCTGGACTAATAGATGCTATTTCAAAGAAAATCTATTTGTACTGAAGTTTTTTAAGTTTTCAAGAATTCACTGACAAGTATCTGGTGACAGTCTGAGGGGTGATTATACAGAGCACAACCTAGCACAGCTGATTCCTTCACTCCCTGTGACTCTACAGGTCCTCCCTCTTGTGTTTCCGACTGCAAGGGACACATTTCGTCCCTGTTAAGACACCGCTTGACTCCACACCCGGAGTCTCAGCTACTGTGGCAGGTGGACTTGTCAAGAGCTTGTCCCCACATCAAGGTGGGTCTCCCCAGAAAGTCTTTTCTGATCAGTTGCTAAGACTATATAAAGTTTCCTCTTTTCTTCCCGTTTCATACTGAGATCTAGAGCACCAACCACTACTTACTATCTATCTGCAGTATTTCTTCGGCAAAATGAAAAACGTGGCCTAGAAACATAGCTAAATCATGACAATGTCCGCCGCATAGGTATGGGGACGAGAGTGAGATTGATATATAGAACCCACATAAAGAAGGCCACAGTGCTAGCACATGTTTGTAATACCAGAGCTAAGAAGGCAGAAAAGTGGATCCCTGAGGGTCACTGGCCAGCCAGCCTAGGACAAACTGGTGATCTCTAGACCAATGAGAGATCCTGTTTCAAAAAGAAACCAAGGTAGACAGTTCCTGGGAAACAACAGCTGAGGTTGACTTCGGTGTGCACACACTTACACCCAAACACGCATACACACATACAAACATACATACACACACACACATACAAACATACATACATACATATATACATACATACAAACATACACACATAGACAGAATTACAGACAGACAGATGGGTAGGTAATGATGGGTGGGGGATGGGTGGGTGGATGGATGGATGGATGGATGGATGGATGGATGGACGGACGGACGGACGGATAGACAAAACTAACCTGAAATAGCTGTAGCGGATATTTTCATTCTGCCCCAGGAAGTTGGTCCAGTAAGTGTCCGTCTTATCTACAAAAGGCAGTAATAGCAGTTTTGGCCTCAGAGTGTCGTGGAGGTGAAAGGAGGCGATCTGTAAAAAACACTTGGGGACCATTGTCCATGATGTTTGAGCGAGCAGAGTGTGACAGTCCTGCAGATCTCAGGTGTGGATAAACTGGGCTTCAGAGTCCAGGTCAATACTCAGCTGTGATAGTTTAATCTCAGTTGTCAACCATCATGAGAATTTCACCAGCATCATCCAACAGCTGTGGTCAAGAATTAGCACGAGGCGCTAAGAGACAACCTCACAAAGAATTCACAGAAAGGTCCTCCCTGAATTGAGGATATGGATTCTGTACAGGATGTAGTGACACGCACCCCCGTAACTCCTTTCAGAAAGAAATACAGAGCTGGCATTGCTGACAGCAAACACTTAGGTCAGTTTGTATTTGACCTTATCACCTGCAGACAGGGACTTGCCCAGAATGGGGCCATTTCATACAGGCTCTGGTCAGTAACTGATAACGCCTTTGCTACCAGGGTCCACTGCCCAGGGTCCACTGCAAGGCAACTCTAACAAGGATGGTGTCTCAACTTCTTCCTCTGTCCAGTCTTGCTTCCTTTCCTTCCTCTAGGCATCTGTCCCTAAGGCTACACCCTGCTCACAACTAGCTTTAGTATTGTCATGGCTCCCATCTTAGCACGATGAGCCCTGCTCCCAGTCACATATGGTTACAAGCGGTGCCCACTATGGTGGCAACCACGGTAGAGGGGTGTCATCAGCTTTCATCGCTAGGCTGATTTTTCAGGTTCATTCACCCTAACAAGTGAAGACACCATGCCAAAACTTATATTCTTAACAGTTATCCTTTGTCAAGACAGGCAGATGGTTGCCCTCTCCCCAGAATGAATTACCACAAAGTACTGATTGGCATATCTGAAAATGCAGCCTTTGGCTTGTGTGACCTTACCTTTCATCTTCTGGAGTGAGAAAATGTGCCTCCAGAACAGCTTACTGCCCTGGTGGCATTTCCCCACTGGGATTGAAAACACTGTGATTTAGATGTAGAACGGGCTCTCAGTCCTCAGGTGGCAGTATTGAGTAGTGATTACCTCATGACGTTGCTGGCTTCTCACGTGTCCATTGATGAACTCGTTATCTAAATGGACCATAGGAGGTGAAGTCTAGAGTCATGGCTATCAATCTTTCTACTGTTGAAATGTTTTGATAGTTACTCATGTTGTGGAGACCCCAACAATCAAATTAATTTTGTCGTTGCTACTTTATAACTATAATTTTGCTATTGCTATGAATTGTAATGTAAATATCTGACATACAGAGTATCTGATATGTGACCCCTCCAAAGGGTTGTTTATCCCCCCAAAGGGGTTGCAACCCACAGGTTGAGAACCACCAGTCTAGAGGGAGGAAGTGAGTCATTGGGAACTTGACTTTTAAAGGTATATCTTGTCCTGTGCCTTTCTCCCTGTCTCCCTCTTTTTCCTTACCTCTCTCCCTCCTCCCATCCCTCCTGTACACCACTGAGGGAGCCAGTTTGCTTTAACACAGGCCCCTTAACACAATGCCCTGCCTCACCACACAAGGCCCACAAGCAACAAAGCAAATGGCTATGGATTGAAGCCTCTGAAACTGAGTCAGAATAAATCTTTCCTTTGTACATTCTTTTCTAAGTTATCTTGCCACAAGGACAAGTGGTGATAACAAACACATTCTTGTGTTCCTTAGCAACTTCGTCTTGCCCTCTAGAGGTAGCTGAGGTTGTCCCTGACCTTCTGTAGAGTGTTCCATCTGAAGATCCCAGAATGCTTTCAGAAGTGCTCAAATTCAATGACGCCTGGCAGCTCCTACAACCGTGATTAAGAACCAAGAGCCCAGCAGAACTTCTCGAAGCTGTCCAAACTGACATTATTTCCTTCAGGAAGGAGTCAACACCACTTGCTGCACATCCTCTTCCTGTCTTCACTATTCAGATCCCATCACATGGCCACAAGCTCTGCAGGCATGTGGCTGGCCTCTTCTACCCCCGTACCCCTACCTCCCCACACCCCTACCCCCATCGACTAATACCTGCCCCTATTCCTCCTTCAGTGTCAGAACTGCACCCATTGTTCGCAGCATCATTGGCATTTTCCCCGAAGCTGGTGGTGACTCATGTCTCAGGGATCATCTCTCCGCTGTACACAATCCTCCCTATGAAGTTCAGGTTAGCTGTTCTCTGACACCTTCCGTCGGAGTGCTCTGAAGACTTCATTTGGTGGCCCAGAGGCAAACCTGATGGTCTCCAGCTTTATAACTGGCAGGGTAAAATTAGTCACCCGGCTTGGCTCTTCTCAGGAGGGATCCAGGTTCCTAAGTCTCAGGACATTCATTTCGGTAAGGGCTCACATGTCCATAGCATCCTGGCCTTCTTTAGAGGGACCTGGCTGAACTTTCCCACCAACATGCTATAGACACATATGGCCCTTCAATGCAGGCCTCTTTCTGCAGGATCCTTGCGTTCCCCAGGGATATTTTCACATTTCTGGAAAAGAACTGATCATTCACGAGGATGAATCGAAACTCAGAAGGATGCTGTGAGAAAAATATTGTGAGTCTTCCAGGCACGGATAAAATTGTATAAAACACTGACATCCTAGCAATTGCATTCAATGTCCTAACTTCACGGCAGCTGTGGTTCATCATCATTGCCAACTTGATTCGGTTTAGGGTCACCCTGTAAACACAGCTCTGGATGTTTGTACGAGGGTTTTTTTCTGAGACGCTTGATGGAGGTGGGAGGACCTCTCCTGAATGGGGGGTGGCACCTTGCTATAGGCTGGGATCTCAGACTGGATACAAAGGAGAATGGGCTGAGCAGCAGCGTTCATCTCTTCCTGCTTCCTGACTGTCAAGGCAATGGCACCAGCTGCCTAACGTTTCTGCTGCCCTGCCTCCCCTTCCATGACAGGCTCTATCCTCTAACTGGGAGCCAAAGGGATCCCTTCCTTCCACAAGCTCTTCGTGTCAGTTATTTGGTAACAGAACTGGTGGGATGGGGCTAAGTCCCCTCCAACCCACTCACATTAGTCACTTTGCAATACTGTGACAAACGCCTGACACAGGCCACTCGCACAGAGAGAAGCTTCGTGTGGGCTCCTGATTCCACAAACTTCAGTCCACTGTCGCTCGTCCGCTACTCTGGTTTGTGGAGGCTTAGGTCACCATGGCAGAAGGGCAAAGGATGGCTGTCCGCAGGTCTGGAATTATGCAGCTAAAGCCAAATGCAAATGTGTAAGCCTTGGGCAAGCAGTGCATGGAAGTGTTGGTTTGGTATCCATGGTCCCTCTTTCTTCATCACTTAAATATGCACCTCAAAATTAAGAGATACCACACCAAAATATAGCTTCCAGCTTCTTCCAAAAACTAAAAACATCTGGTCTCAGTGGGATAGCATTCTAGAATCAGAATTGACACCACCGGCTAAAGCCAAGTAGAAGAGCTAGCCCTTGTACAAGATATGCACAGTTTCCAATTAGTATTAATGTATTTTCAGATATTGTCCTGGCCATAGGGATATATGAGTTTGAGCCCTCAGGATTAAGAAAGGAAAGAAGGAATGCCAAGTACGAAAGGTTTCCTTACATTTGAATTCAACTGCTTTGGGGTAGACGTGAATATGTATTTTCAATGCTTTATTTAATAAAAGTTGACATATTGATGATTTCAAGGTTAGAACAAGACTCAACAACATTCTTGCTCTGAATCTAGTTTTCTATAATGTTTCTGTTTTTTTCCTCTGCTGGCAGAAAAAGGGGGAGGAGGGAAAAAAACTGCCATATCTCCAAACCCTGTATCTGTATATGGTGGCATACAAAAGAAAAGAAGGGAATTCCTCCTGCCGTGCTTTTCTCTGATATGGAAGCAAACTTTTTCTAGAAAATTCCAGGAGACTTTGACTGACTCGGGTCCCATTGTCCAGAATTGGACCATATGGCTATCCCTAAACCAATGGTTAGCAAATAAGAATCGGATTGTCATGTCTGAATGAAAGCACCCAAAGTCCCTCCTTAGCTCATGGCTACACGTACAGTCTTGGTGAAAAGGAGCATGTGGAAGATGGCAGGTGTTTGTGACACCTACCATCTGTGAAAGGTGTGGGCATATAGGGTGTCTTATGACTATGACGGTTGGGGAAGTCTACAGTGTTAGAGGTGTGGATTCCTTTTTATATGACTTTCTATGTGGACTGCTGGTCATCTCAACGTACTTTAATAAACTTGACCAATCTCCCTTTAATCCGTGGGGCCTGATTCTTCCTTCACACACTTAGCAGCTGGTAGGAAGCAACTCTCCCTTCTGACCCAGTTCTAGAACTTTCCACATTCTCTTCCCCTAAGGGATGGAAGACTTTGCCCTTTGGGGCAGGCCTGAAACCCAGTGCTGTGGTCAGAAGGTTAGCTTGTCTGCCTAAAATGCTTGCCTGAAAAATGCTGCAGACGTGACAGTCCCTGGGACTGAGTCACTCACCGGGCTCAATCCCTGGCCCGGTATTGAGCATCTACTCACTCACTTTCAAGCAACCCAGTGCTGTGCATCCTGGGAACCAGGTGCCATCTAGAGCTGCAGCACCTGGCATGTCACATGTCTCCTTATCAAGTCACCCTGCTAACACAGAAGGGTCCAGCATAGCTGCTGGCCATGCAAGGCCCTGGGACCATAAAAGCCTCAGTCTGAACCATTTCCTTCACACTGCACCAGACTGAAATGTCACCCCGGGGGGCTGTCCTTAGGGAGCCCTCCAGGCTCTCCGGTTGCTATGCACCCAAGTCAACAGCACATCCATCAAATTCCAAAAACTGAAGAAAAAAAAAGTGACCGCTTCCAAGCCCTGTGTCAGCACCATGCTCTGCAGCTTCCAGGATTCCAATCCTTCATCTCATCAAATTTTCCTGATGGCTTTGCCATGAGGGACACAAATGACATCCAATCATAGTTCTTTTCTTCCCACTGTGCACAGGCACTTATATTCCTGATCTTGTTTAACATTCTCATAGACTCTCTAAGGTAGGTCCCATACTAACACCTCTTTGTCAGCAGGGAATCAAAGACGATGCAGCTCACCCAAGGATGACCAAGATAGTGAGTAGCCGAGTCATGATGTAAGTTCAGATCAGCCCAGCACAAAATCGGAGCTTTCAGTAACTACCGCATTCTTCACAGTCTAGAAAGAGCCCAAATAAAGGCTTCTGGAGATCCTGATGGCAAATAACTGGCATTGTGTCATTACAGTGACTAGTCTCTGGCTGGGCATGTGGCTCTGTAGGAAGACTGTTCGCCCAGCATAGACAAAGCCCTGAGTATGGTTCTGGAGCTACATAAACTAGACATAGTGAGACATGAGTATAATCCCAGCACTAGAAAGAGACTGAGGATTAGAAGTTCTTGATCTTGCTCAACTACATAGCTTCAGCTTCTGATATAAAACATAAAACAAGTTCTGATTTTTCTGGAAAGGTGGCTATGTTTTGCCTAATGATTCTCTCCTTTCCCTGATCTTCACTAACTGGCCCTCTTTGTTCTCTTACCTCCCTTGGGCACAGCCTTAAGGCCCATGGGGTAAATTGTGTGTCTTGCAATACAGATAAGTGGACTTGTGTATCTTCAGCTGATGTGACCAGGACCTGGGACTTCATTAGGTCCCAGAATCAAAGGAGGAAACTATGAGGCAAGGCCAGATGCCAGAGTGACCTCTAAGCCAGGGCCATCAATCTCAGAGTGACCCACTGGGATCAAGAGTCCAGAGTAAGTAGTCAAGTGTTGCCTAAGCCATGTTCACAACCAGCAGCCAAGATCATGGTCCAGGGTCACAACCTGAGGTTTGCACTGAGCAACTGGTATCCAGCCCAGCTGTCTCAACTCAGAACACAGTTCATGGTACGCTTGAGCCAACAAGTTAGGAGAAGCACTTACATTCTGAGCAGTCTTTTCTCATTGCTATGACAACATACAGGAGAACTTAAGGAATCAGCTTGATGAAGGAAAGGTTCAGTAGGGCCCACAGTGTGATAGTGTAGTCTGTCATGGTGGGGGAGGCATGGCAGCAGGAGCCTGAAGTACCCATCACAATGCAACCACAGTGGAGAAACAGAGAGAGGTGAACCCTGGTGCCCACCTCTCTTGCCCCTTTTTTCTTCAGTCCAGGACCCCACTCCAGTCAGAGTGAGTCTTCTCGTCTCAGTTAACCCAGTCTAGAATCTGCCTCATAATACTGTCCAAAAGTTTGTCCCCTGGCGATTGTATAGCCTATAAATCTGACATTAAATATTGTCAGTGTCAATGCATTGGGACCAAAAGACCAAACAGACCTCACAGCAGTCCTGAAGTTCTGCCAAGCCAGGTCTGATCAATCAACTCAACCAAAGTATTACTAGATGATAGTGACATCTCACTCTTCTTAGGTGGCAGATGTCACTGTAAACTACCATGCTGGCACCATCTCTAATCTTTACCAATGTCCTCAAAAAGCAGTAGAGACCCATGAGTCTCCATTTTATACACGTATAAAATGGGGCTTGAGAGATTAGGTGGCCTGTCAAAGGTCTTCTGGCAGAAGTGACAGGGTCAGAGCCCTGAGCCGTCTGACTCCTGGGAGAATATATTCTTCTCTGTAGTATGTACCCTACCTAAGAGCAGGAGCTATGAGGTCTTTGTAACTAAGAAGTTGACAAGATCACCCATGCGTTCCTCGCTCAGCTAACCTCTTGAGCACCACCTCTGTGTCAAGAAGAGTCCTAGGAAATTGTGGGCCATCATGTATGAAGCATAGAGCCTGCTCAAGGAGCTTGGTGCTCAACAGCCCTCTTCTCCTGCCTCCCTGATTTTCTAGCATCCTTCAACATCAGACAAAGGGGTAAAGAATTAGCTTAGCCAGCAAAGTGCTTGCCTTAAAAGCACAAAAATCTGAATTCAATCCCCAGAATCCACATAAAAGAAAAGCTGGGCATGGTGGCACATATTTGTGATGCCAGCACCTGGGGTACGGAGAAGTACCCTTTGGCCAACTAGCCTACCCTACTTGGCAGGTTTCAAACCAATGAGAAGCCCTGTCTCGAAAAATAAAGTGAGTGGTGCCTGTGAGTGACAGACATAGTTGTTCTCTGGCCTCTGCCTACACATACACACATATACATGCCTACCTCCCTCCCACACACACACATGGATGCGCTCATGCACATACAACATAGCAAAGAGTCATCACCCCCTTTAGGAAAGAAGGGCAGGTCCCTGGATGCATATTTGCCATGTCAGGTGTCCTGTTTATTACAAAAGCATGACAGACGTGGGGGCATCTGGATGTAGGATTAGACTGTGTCATTTTGAACCAAAACAGCATCCTTCATGATCAGCAGCCTCTGTCAGCCTAGAAAGCTTCTATTTGTTTGGTGTTGGGAAGATTTGCTCAGATTAGCATAGGGATTTCCTGGACACTGGGAACAGAGACTCGGCAGCTGCTGAAGGAGCAGCTGGAGCAGTCAGCTCAGCTACTCCCGTGGCTCTGCAGCCCTGGAGTGACACAGCACTCCTCCGGGCCACAGCTCCGGGAGCAACAGGCGCCTGCCTGGAAGAGAACGCAGCAGTAGGAATGACATCCTTTGGTTATCCGATCGCTCTTCATCGGTGGTACTCCTTGGGAATGATTTCAGCCTCCCTCTTGAGCAGTCGGAGCTATAAATAAAGCTCCCCAGAGAGGCTGAATCGTGCCCTTCATCCTGGCCGCCTCTGTGACTCATCCCACAAGCCAGTTCTGCATCCATCTCCCTGATTACCAGGGGAGAGTGAGTCTAGGCAGGTCTGGAGGTCAGAGGTGTCCATTCTCACGGCGTGCCATAAGCATCCACTTACGTGTGGCCCTCGTGAACTCACGTGTGTGTCTGTGTGCACACCTCTGCCTCCTGTGGCAGGTTGTTTCGTTTTAAGGAAGCACCTCTTACACAGATCCAGGATGGCAGCCGTTAGTTAAGACTCCCTATTACCTCACAATACCTTCTCTGCAGAAGTGCCCTGAGCTATGCAAGGTGACACATTCTCTCGCATCTCTGGGGACTATTGTTGCTTAAAGCAAATAAAATCCCTGAGGTGCAGCAGAGGTTGAAGAAGCAGCACTTCATGAAGAGCAGAGTCTCTCCTAAAAGGGAAGAACAAGGAAGGCCTTGGTTCCTGAGGCCTTCTTCTTTCAGCCAGGATTTCACTGAATGCTGTACAACTCCAGCCTGTGTCTTCTCCCAGCATCCATAGGTGACAAACCTGCCCCAGAGAAGCTACACAACCTGCCTGAAATCACTCAGGCTGTGAGGGCTTGAAGTGCGCTCCATCCAGGAATTTGGGGCAGAGTCATAGCAACCTTCTCACCTCAGTGTTCATCAAAGGCTTCATGTACCCCTCAGACTCATGAACACAGGTCCTTCCGGTCCTGGGTAGAAGAAAACACAGCCCAAGGCAAGCTGTTGGCATTAGCCAGCTCCCTGCCACTGGGATGGAATTCCGGAGGCAGATTGCCTGTGACACATAGGGGCTGATTTCCCTCACAGGTTCAGAGAGCAGGAAGCCAGTGATGGCTCAGCTCTGGCTAGTGGTATGTCACCTTATCTATAGGGAATGGCAATGGAGTTCACACATTACAGAAGCAAAAAAAAAAAAAAAGAGGATGGGGGCTCCGCAACCAGTTTTTGTAACTCGTACTCCTGAAATGTCATTGAATGCCATAAGTGCTCCCACAAAGAGTATTCTCACTCTTGATTAGAGCACCTTCCTCCACGCACCACCTCTTAAAGGTACCATATCTACCACACATATTTCCATTCAGGAATATATAGAGAATAATAGTCCAACAATACCCAGACTGTACCGCTCCTCCATCTTTACTCACTGCCAAAACTCCCGGGAGCGCTGACTCTCAATCTCCACCCTTTTCATCTCTACCCATAAGCCTTCTCGTGCCCTCTGGCAAGAGAGAGGCCAACCCTAATTCCGTCTTCTTATCATCGCCTTTCAAATAGCCAGTGACAGCCACTGTGCTGTCTCCTCACTCAACTAGACTTTCACCCATTTCACACTTGACAAAACTTCCAATCCCTGAATGTATTTGATCATCACTGTATCCTCTGGGCTGGTACCCACAGTACCAGCCAGTTTGGGTTAGATAAATGACAGTTGGAAGGATGAAGAAAAGAGTGAGATCTTTCAGGGGCGCTGGTGCCATGACTTACTGCTTGAAGTCTTTTGTCTTAATTAAGGGTTAGCTGGTTGCCAGAAGAAAAACAAAAACAAAAACACCTCTGTCCTGACTTGTTCCGCGGGGTGGGGGGGGGGGAGGAAGAGGGAGTTCAGGCTTGATGGAAGGATGCCTCAAACTGAAAAGAAAGTTCTGTGGAGGTAGATTAATTACAGGGTCTTATAGAATGAGATATGTGTAAGAAACTACCCCCTCTTCCTCGACACCTCCCTCCCTCTTGCTCAACACCTCCCCTCCCTCTTCCCCATTCCTAGCTCCGTCCCGTTCTCTAACTCTGTGTGTCCCTCTCTTGGAATGCTGCCTTCCTCTACTGCTCATGGTCCAACATGGCAGCTGTCCAAAAGCCATATCCGCACACCGCTGCGTGTTCACCCAGATCTCAATAACAGAGGCTCCTCGTTTCAGGCAAGAGGAACTAATTTTCTGGCCAGACTACACCTAGACCAGTGCGGTGAGGAAGAATGACCCAGAAAAGACACAAGACTGCGCCTGGAGAGCAAAGATGGTATTGTTATAGAAGGGAGGTCTGGGGGGAGTTGTATGGCAGAAGAGATCTTTCTGACAGAAACTGTTTTTAAGACAATCTCACAGCATCACCCAGGCTGACTTCTAGCTCAAGAACCTCCTGTCTGAGCCTCTTGATTGCAGAGATTTCAGGTGTCATTCCCTATGTTTGAGTTTTACTTATATGTACTTTTTAGTTCTAGTATTATAAATGGTTCAGGGGAATTATTGTAACTTGATCTTAGGAGGAGGTTAAAGGAGCACTTGCCTCTAGCAAATCCAGCCATAAACTGTGGGGGCTAGGAACTGTCCAGACCTCTTGTGTTTCTCATATTTAAACTCAGGGGCTACAGAGCCCTGGAAAGCTTTACTGATGGCCACAGGCAACCTGGAGATCCCCCAGAATTCCCTCTTCTGGGACCATATTCTTCTGGACTTGTTATAGCCTTTAGCATCTTGTCATAAATCTTAGTGCTCTCCAAAAACAGAAGATCCAATCAGCAAACACTGAACACAAAACCCAGCCACAACCTAACTTCCTAGATTTATAAACTATGTGGTTGCTTTCATGACAGGGTGCATTACAGTGTGCATCAAACAAATTAATAGAATTATAGACTGGATGATGCCTTGGACAGTGCTAGCCACACTGCCACCAAAACACCAAAAGCTTCCTCAAACTTTTGGAATCTCACAGAAGTACCTGCAGGACCGAAAGTGAAGAAAATGGAAATCAGTGGGCATGCAGGTTTCGACCCTGGAGCATCTTTCCAGTTGTCCCATTGTTACTTCTACATCTTTGGTTGCTATGTGTGGTTTTGCTATTTTATAGGCAAGGAAACTGGCTTGGGAGGAACGAAAGAACCTAAGCATCATCACACAGCCAGCTAGGCCCTGGGTGGCATCGCTTCCCAGCTGTGCCAGTTCCCTGAGCCCTCTTTATGCTAGCACAGGTCATACTGAGACAAGAAAGAGAACAGTGATTTTTGACAAGGACAAGTGTCATGACAGCTAACCATCTGTGCCTTCCACCTGCAGCGAGGCACCAGGCATTTACTACTGATGTTTCCATGGCTCAGTAGTCTGAGCATACAGCTGTATGCTTGGCAGTGTCCAAGCTGCTGAACAGCGAGGAATTGGCGGCTGCATGTCTCCATCTCCTTACGCTGCCAAGCTTGCTCCTTGAGGATATGTTTATCTTGCAATTACTAGCTAGCTGGTAAAAGGGATAACAGGATGATTTCATTGCAATGAACAGATCTTAACTCTAGTCAGGAGAAAGAGCGAGAGACCAAAACGCAGACACACTGACGAAGAGGAATGTTGGGTAGCTCTACAAGCTGTCAGTGTCAAGGTCCCAGAGCTGAAATAAGTAATGACAAATCAACATTGCAGAAAAATAGACTAGTTGATCTCATTCCCATGGCCACTTCCTTAGTGAAGACATATTCTCTTCGGCAACTGTTGATTTTAGGGTCTCTCTCTCTTTCCCTCTTTTATTTTTTTTATTTATTTTTTTTATTTTTTGGTTTTTCGAGACATATTTTTTCTGTAAAACAGCCCTGGCTGTCCTGGAACTTACTTTGTAGACCAGGCTGGCCTCGAACTCACCAAGATCCGCCTGCCTCTGCCTCCCGAGTGCTGGAATTAAAGGCGTGCGCCACCACCGCCTTGCTATTGTTTCTCTTGACCCAAGTCTTGGATGCTGTGACAACAAAAGCCTGTCTGATGAGTGGCTTCTCTCCCAGTCCCTCCTGCGTCCTCTCAGACCTCCACTTCCAACATCACAAGATTCTCCTCCTATCAGTCCCCCAAGAGTTTTTAAATTATCAGGGCCTTGCGGGCTGGTGTTAGGATTCTTATATTTGACTCACACATGCAATTTCTTACCATAACCTCCTTTTCTCAGAACTTTGGAGGGATATCTTTAGGGTTGGACTAGGAAGCAAGACTCAAAAAGTGTAGCTTACAAAAGTATCGTTTCTCTGATATGCCATCCAAGAACGGGACGCAATTAAGGCAATCCTTACCTCCCTTGTGGTTGAAGACTTTTAGCTAAAGCCAGCATTCAGCTCCAATATATTCCCATACCAGGTCTCTTGGAAGGCCCATGGGAATATAATGCAAACAGAACCTCTGCCTCAGAGCCCCTGCAGTGGGACGCGAATCAGGCACACTCAGTGGACTTGGCTACAAAATCATTCAAACACATAACCTCCAAAGTCACTCCTTGTTTTAAAGCCCATGGCTCTCTGATGAAGCGAGTGGAATTTATTTCTCAGAAGAGTGCAATGAATGCCTTACTCGATGACTTATAATTCACTCTGCCAGATTCCGGAGACTTCCTGGTTGATTCTGGAGAGCGCTCCCATTATGTTGACCTTCCGTTGCTTGCCTGGAAGTTTATGACATCAGAGAGCAGGGGCCTGACCTGACTCTAAGGGGAAAAAGTTATCTCAGCGATGAGGCAATAGGCTCACATCTCCCCTCAAAGCCAAACATGCCTTTCTGGGTGCCTCTGGCCTGTTGCACAGCAGATGATGAGGTTCTCCATGTTTGACTGAGCTGGCAGCAGCAGGCAGACATGGTCTGAGCCATCTGCTCACCAGACAGTCTTCCCCATGGCCAAAAGCCAATGATAAATTAAAAAGAAAAAAATAAATTCAATTATCAGTGTGGATCTTAGTTATATCTCAGGGTGGGATACCAAAAACAAATCAGTTGTCCAGTGCAATTGAGGAGTACTTAGCCAACCCTCAAGTGACATGCTATCATGCTTAGGGTTTCTATCCAAAAATGGGAATGGTTTTTCATCAAGCCATCCACATTGATCCTTCTTCAGAATACAAAAAGTAATTTCAAAAAAAGAAAGAAATGAGCCGGGCGGTGGTGGCGCACGCCTTTAATCCCAGCACTTGGGAGGCAGAGGCAGGCGGATCTCTGTGAGTTCGAGACCAGCCTGGTCTACAAGAGCTAGTTCCAGGACAGGCTCTAAAAAAGCTGCAGAGAAACCCTGTCTCGAAAAAACAAAAAAAAAAAAAAAGAAAAAAAAAAAAAGAAAAAAAAAAAAAAGAAAGAAATGTGTTAACCATACAATCTGTGTTCATAGAACATGGAGGAGCTAGCTCAGTGAGCTACAAATGTTCAAATACACGCTTTTGCAACCAGAACTACTACTTAAGGGTCAGCTTGCCATCTTTGGGGACAGATTTGCAGGCAAAGGTGGTGAAAGATGCTTTGCTGTGTAGCCCACGGTATCACCAGCTCAGTTACACAAGACACTGGTGTGAGTGGCAGATGTTGGAATCTTAAAATTAATTCCCTTTGGCTGTTTCTTGAGTACTTGGCTATTCCACATGAGGTATTTCTAAGGGGATAAGAAACTTGGAAGCAAAAATGGTACATTTTGAGTCTTTTCTTATCGGAAGAGGCAGGGACCAAAATTAGCCCAACCCACACTGAGAACTCTGAGTAAGATCCGAATCACGGACTTTTGAAAGTGAAGAGAGCCTGAAAAGCAAGCCATCTGGGATAGTGTTAGCTATCAATTTGATAAAAAGCTAGAATTACCTGGGTGATGAGCCTTATAAGTGTATTTAAGAAGGATTATCATGATTGCCCTAACAGTGGTGGCAAGGCACGCCCGTTGGGTGTGACGCCATTCCTTAGGCGGGATCACGGACTGTGTACAAGTAGAGAAAGCAAGTTGAATCCCATTCTCTTCTGTTCTGACAATGGAGGCCATATGACCAGTTCCGTCAATGCCCTGCTGCTGTGACTTTCCCTGCTATGACGGACTATCACCTGCAGGTGTAAGCCAAACCTAGTTGTCCTCACTAAGCTGTTATTCATCAGAGCATTTTATCAAAGCAACAGGAAATGAAACGAAGACACAATCCAAGGCAGAAGCATAATAACACTAATAATAAAGTAGTAGCCAGGAATGTAATTCCCAATATCTGTATTCCAGCACTTGGGGAGACTAAGGAGGAAGGGATCATGTGAGTTTGAAGCCAGCCTGGGCTACATAGCAAGTGTTATACCAGTATGGGCAATTCTTGTATAAATATATACATATATATGTATATATAAATAAATAATAATAATAAATAAATAAAACAAGCAATTTTTATTGAAGATAGCGCACATTTGATCTGAAGTATTTCTACCACAAAAACATTTTGTCAATTCTTTCACAAGGAAAAATAATCAGGAACTGAGGCATCTCAAAACCTGAAAGGTGTTACTTCTCAAAGCACCAAAGGCATCTAAGACAAAGACCGTCTACAGAGTTGATTCTGATGAATATGAAAAAGACATGGCTTCTGCAGGAGCTGCTTGATCCCGTGTAAGGGAAGAATGAATGTAAGAAAAAAAGACTAAAACAAACAGTGACGTGCAAAGGCAGACACGGTGGAAGGAGTACTTTTAAACTACTGATGGCCTTACATTTTCAACCAGGTTTAAAGGGCATACACAAGCTCTTAGAAAACACATTCAGTAAGACAATGACCAATATGAACATGGTATCTTCAGCTACTATATAGATCAGAAAACAAAGTGATATGTATAAAGAGAAAGAAGAGGAAAGGAAAGGGGAGGGAAAAAGGAAAGGAAGAGATGGGAGAGGAGCTCAGAGAGCAAGTCAACCTTGATAAAGGGCATATGAGATTATCTGTATGGCTCTAAAAGGATATCAAAGATGAAAGAGAAACTCATAATCATAATGTATATTTGAGGAGTTCATAAAGAAGGGCTAAACTTGAAAACACTTAGTGGTTTTTAGTTCTAAAAATCTGGATAGTTCTTGAAGAAAGAATGCAAGTTCCACGTCTATCATGAACAATCCAAAGAACTATTGAATTCTATAAAATCATGGTCATGTAACGTTTAAATTAGGCTTAAGTTTTAAAAATGATATTTCACCTATTAGGTTAACTAGTGTTTAAAAGGCTGTTGAAAACCAGCCAACACCAGTTTATTGAAATCAGCTCTGTCATTCCACCCCTGCGCTGAGTTAGCCCGGGGAAATATTAAAGGGCAGTTTCACAATATTGACAGAAACCAAAGGCATCTGTGGATAATAGACTAATATTACCTTACCCAGAGAACTATTATATAAGTAGGAACACAAATATACTATTGTAGACTTATAATTGTACACAACAGCATCACATGTAGAAGCAAAGACACATTTTTATGAGCTTAAACTGCATTGTTCAAAACAAAAAATAGCTCAATCCATTATCATGCATAATTTATATCTAATAGGAAATGTGTAAGTTATATTTACTAGTTTGGAAATACCTCCGTGATATATTCAATAGAAAGCTGGAAAGCATAAATACAGTGGTCTGAGGATTTGGCTCAGAAGAAAGAGTGCTACCTAGCATGCAGGAGGCCCCGTGTTTGATCCCCAGCACTGTATAAGGCAGGCAGGGGGAGCAGAAGTAACGGGTGTTCAAGGTCATCCTCACCTACATAACAAGTTTTCAACTGGGATTCAGACTCAACCCCCCCTCGCAAAATAAAAGCATTAATACAAAGATCAAAAACCTAAAACTTCCACGTCCATTTATATAAACATAAGAAAGCTACTGACTACTTATATGTTCCATGAGTGGTTAACTCATCAATACTGTGGAATGGGCATGGAAAATTAAGAATGAATAACTAACAGGATACTTTAAGCATTGTTGATGGTCATATCTCAATGTACTAAAACATCTAGTGTGTAACATATAACTTACATCTAACTGTAAAAGTAGCTTAAAATACAATGCTTTAATGGCCAAGTATCAAACGCTTAAATATTTCTGTCACTAGCAAATGTAACTACGTATTTGATCGTGTAGAGGATTCAGAAAATGGTTACAATGAAAAGATGTTCTTTGTGTAACAGATGGTCTTTTTGTTTCTAAATCTACCAAAGATCCTCTGGATGAAACTAGACCTGTACAGTAGGCTAGGAGCCGGCAAACTGTATGCTGGAGTCCAAATCTGGGCAATACCTATGTGCTATAATTACTAGGGTACAGTTTAAGAATTAGCCATAGGTGCTGTTGTGCTGCTAGACCAGATTCCTCATCACAATGGTCTGTAAGTCTGGGGCCTTAGATGAAGTTTTCTAATTCCCAATACAATCTGACAAATTGTGTAATCTTCTGCTTCATGCGCTGTCACCATGTCTGATTAGAACCAAGATCAATCTGAACTCGGAAAATGTTAGCATAAGAGATTAACTGAGATGTATTAATTTCACTTTATCATTAGAGAAGGAACTCTACTGCATGTAAAATAAATAGGTGTTATAATAAGAACACTGATCATACCTCAGAAGCTAGTTGAAACGCAATAATAATAATTCAATGAGAAAAGAGACGTGGATTGTACTACAGATTTCTGAAATAGTTTCAAATCCATCAAGTTCCCTGTTCTCTGCTTCCACCTTTAACTTGGGTTCCAGCCAACTTAGGTTCCCAACTAGGGTTGCCAGACGTGAATGGGAAACGCCTTTTTCAACTGAGTCATCTTGCTAGCTCTTATTAAATCCTGTGCTGGTAAACCACACAGACTTTCAAAGAAAGAGATTTTTGTAAAATTGTAAAATACCTCTGGCTTGAGTGCTGATGGCTCACCTGTAACTCCAGGCAGGGGATCTGGCTTTCTCTTCTGACTTCTCAGGCACCTGACATGCGCATACCCACATACAGAGAGGCAGACATGCATATACACTTTAAAAACTCTGAAATTAGACACAGGAAGACAATTATCACATGTACTCACTCATAGGTGGTTTTTAAACATAAAGCAAAGAAAACCAGCCTACAAACCACAACCCCAGAGAACTTAGACAACAATGAGGACTCTAAGAGAGACATACATAGATCTAATCTACATGGGAAGTAGTAAAAGACAAGATCTCCTGAGTTAATTGGGAGCATGGGGACCTTTGGGGAGGGTTGAAAGTAGGAGGAGAGAGGCAAGGAAGGGAGCAGAGAAAAATGTAGAGCTTAATGAAAATCAATTTTTAAAAAAGGGAAAAAACTCAGCAATTGTTTTTACTATTAACAATTATTAAAACAGGTCAAGAAATACAGAGAGTAGTTAGCTAGTGAACCGTGTGGTTTGCAGTCTATAACTAGACAACTAATGTTTAAAATAAACAGTACTTTATATTGACTTCATTTAGCTTAAACATAAGTGAAAATCAGCACATTGTATAATAAACTGAAATATCTTTTATTCAGTGAGTTTTTGCTCTAACCTGAAAGAGCATTTGTTATACCAATAAAATAATGATGACATCACCAATTGTACAAAGCCATGGCTCTTCTTATCAATGCAAGGGCAACATTTCCCTACATACTCATAAATGCAACGCCATCAATGTCTAAAGTTGTGGTATTAAAGAAAAGGCAAATCACTATAGCGATATTTCATTTGTATTTTAGTAAATATAGTTCACCCTGAAGTTCAGAAAAGCAAAACAGTCTTACCTGTTTTGCTGGCTCTTACCTCTCTCTCAGTCTGAAATGGTGATCCTGCCTCCAGAATCTCAGAATGAGTCTGTGTCTGAGAGCTGTCTCCTCCCATTTTATATTCCTCTCTAGTGCTGGGATTAAAGGCATGCACCATTACTGCCTGATTTCTATGGTAAACTAGTGTGGCTACTGGGATTAAAGGTGTGTGTCACCACTGTCTGGTCTGTAAGGCTGACCAGTGCAGCTGTTTTACTTCAGGCAAAGTTTTATGTATTAAATATAAATGAAGTATCACTACAAATCACAGAGACTCATATTCTTGCCCCAGACAAAAACCAGTGTGTGAAGACCACCTTCTTAGGACCTGCCTAAAATCTGAGTCTACAGTTCAAAGGGGAGGGTGAAACCATTTCACAGATGATAACAAAACTGCCAGACAGGAAGATAATTTTTTTTTTTTTGGTTTTTCGAGACAGGGTTTCCCTGTAGTTTCTAGAGCCTGTCCTGGAACTAGCTCTTGTAGACCAGGCTGGCCTCGAACTCAGAGATCCGCCTGCCTCTGCCTCCCGAGTGCTGGGATTAAAGGCGTGCGCCACCACCACCCGGCAGGAAGATTTAATTAGTAGAAAACCTTGCTATCCTCTGGAATATCATAAAAAATCTGTGTACATTAATTATGCTATCCACATATGAAAGTCTCTTCCATTTTCAAAATAAAATCTGAATAAGAATAAAATAGGTAAAATACAGCCTGGGAGTACTCGACAGACTGAACACAGAAGTGCGGTGCATTCCAGGCAATCGCTTGCCAAAAGCCTGTCATTTCTATTTCTTGGAAGTCTTCTGCACAAGTTGTGTAGAATAAGGTAGAATAAGACCCTGAAAGAAAAAGCAACAACTATATTTGAAAGAAGCCATGAACAAAACTTCTGCAGAGGGTACGTTTGATGCATTTTTCAAGATGGTCACCACCCAGGGCAGATGCTGATTTGGTACTTGCTTTCAAAGAAGCTGCCTCTGTTGTTGACATGGGGTGAAGAGGTCCCGGCGCTGCCAAGCTGACCTCAGACTCGAGCCGTCCTCCTGTGCTGGTCTCCTGAGTAGCTAGGGCTACAGTTGTGCAACACTAGGCCTGGATTAAATATAAACCATGTTCTTGAGGCGGTATAGCAAGACTCAATTTTAAAGAAATCTATTCTCTCCTACTTTAAATTATTAAATGTGGTGCAGATAAAATTAAATGTGCTCTTTTCTCCAACTCTGTGGGGAAATGTGACAAGATACAAGGGATGGCTTATGAAAACACTGAGACGAAGCCAATGTCATTTATATTTATCCATTCTATTTATCCATGTAGAAGTGTCACCAACACTCCAGCCCCTGAGTTAGTCGGACAGCCTCAATGAAAGTCTTTATAAATATAAAATACTCTCTTCAAAGGCACCTTACAAGCCATCACTTATTGCTTTACTGGTTTCGTTTATTGATTGTAGAGAAGTCTATCATGTCTCTAGACAGGAGTCATATCCTAATCAACTTCCTAAGAGCACATCAGTTTTGTTTAGGCCTCCAGCCTCCCTCCACCTCCTTCAACCTCTAGTGAAGTGGTGGCCACCGCTGATTCCAGGGTGAACACCATTGCTCAAAGGTCTCTTGCCAGTGATAGGTTAGAATAAGCACGTGACCCAGCTCTAGTCAATGAGACACAGGAAGATATTTGTGGTTAGGATCCTATTTCCTATGAAATAGAGTACTAAAGGAGGCATCCTGCCTATTCCACTTCATAGAACCATATCTAAAAGCCACGCCCAAGACTCGTGTGAACATCCCGTGTTCAGCTAAGGGTGGGCGGCTGAAACTCAGGACTGCAAAATAGAAACAGAAGGGGGCACAGGCTCCCTATGTGTGTATATGTGTGATGTGTATATATGTGAGTGTGGTGTATGTGCATATTCGTGTGTGTGTGTGTGTGTGTGTGTGTGTGTGTGTGTATGCATGTTCCACATAGGGTGTTCAGAGGCCAGCCTCAAGTGTTTGTGTTAATCTTCCACCTTATTTGAAATTAGGTCTCTGTGTTGTTTGTAACTGTGTGTACCAGGTTAGCTGACCTGCAAGCATCCAGACATCTCTTGTCCTGCCTCTCATCTTGCTGTAGAAGTACGAAGATTGCAGCTGTAATGACCCCAATGCACCAAGATTTACATGAATTCTGGGGACTTGAACTCAGGTCTTCTCAAGTACTTTTTCCTAAGCTATCTCTCCAGCTCAAACCCAGGTTCTTAAAAACATCACTGATACGCTAACTTAACCAACTTTAGAGACAGCATCTCCTTCGATCTTTGCTCACACAAAATCACCATATTTGCATTTTAAAGTTGTTTTGAGTAGAAGATTTGACTGCAGATGAAAGCATCTTAAATCGGATGATGCTGTGTGCTAGTCATTACACTTGGTACTCTACAGACATCCCTCCTTAACACTTGTGAGAACTATGTGAGATTGATAACATATGAACCCCATTCTATACAGAGCAAATTATAACCATGCTGCTCTGAACACGTCCCATCTTTTCTATACTTGTAGGGGGTGGGGAGACACACAAAGCTTGAAGAGATTAAATAATTTGCTCTGTATCCACAGGTGACTGGCGGAACTGAGGTTGGCAACTGAAGCAGAATGATCTAGAGCCTGTCCCCTTAGCCTCCATGCTATATAACCCCCTGCCCAAAAGGGAAAAGCTTGTTTAAAAAAAAATGCTGTAAGTCAATGTCATCTGAAAGTGGAAAAGATGCAGTGTTCCTTTGATGCTCCTGTAACAATGATCTCAGCTTGTCACCCCCAAGACCATAGCCTAAGCCTCCTTTCTCATGAATCCCTGAGCCAGTCTTGCCTGGTTTAGCCCATTCTTTGGTCACTGCCCTGACCCCTTGTTCTCTGTGCTCCTCACCCTTCCACTGTCATTTCCATTTCTTCCTCGACTGCTCATTCGTGGATACCAGTAGACAGACATGTCACTCTCTCTCGAGAGTCCCCTGCAGGGCTGAGCACTCTGCCTGTGGGAAGTTCTCACCAGCAAGAGAGCCAGACTGTCTCTTGGGGCCTGCAAGAGAAGCTGGCACCTTTCCCATGCTAATTGGCTTTGGACTTGACTCAGCAGGTCTCCTGAGCTGGCCAGCAGACAGCCCAACTGTCTCAAACCTCTTAGGCCTTGGGTGGTTTCTGAGTGAGGGGACAGACTGATGTTGGTACTAACACCATGCTAATACTACAAAGAGCATGTGGCGATAGCCTTGAGTTGTGGGGTTTGTGAGACAGGAGGAAAATTATAGGGGCTTATAACTGAGATACGGGTTATTTGTCATGTCTGCTTCCAGGCCAGCTATGTGCTAGATGATAAATGCAAAATGGTGAGTAACAAAATCAGAGAGATGGCTCCATCATGAAAGTGTAAAGACCTGAGTTCTACCCCCAGAACCTGTATAAAAATACCAACAGAGTAGCTCACAGCTTGTAATTTCAGTGCTGGGGAATCTGGGACAAACAGGTATAGAGGTCTAGGGCCAGAAGTGTCTCTGTACACACACCACAGACACACACACACACACACACACACACACACACAGTCTTCTCTAAACTTACTTCTTTCTCTGTGAGGAGAGGACTGGGAATATAGCTCAGTTGACTCTCCTAGAATGCAGGAAACCCATGTGCATAAACCGGTGTATTGGTAGGTGTCTGTAAGCCCCTCACTAAGAAAGTGAAGGCAGAAGGATCAGAAATTCAAGGTTGTCCTCAGCTGTAGAGTTAGCCTGAGGCCAGCCTGGGCTGAATGATGCCCTGTCTCAAAAGGAAAGGAAGAACAAGAGTAAACATAGTGATATGGGGAATGGTGGTGATGATAAGCATGCTACTTGGCACAGTGGTGTGCAGGGTCTTCAGAGACAGTAATAGTGACTGAGTGAGGAGGAGGACAAAGGTGAAAGGTGATGGTAATGGTGATTGATGGTGGTGGTGGTGGTCCTGGTGGTCCTGGTCCTGTTGGTGCTGGTCCTGGTGGTGGTGGTGGTTGATGGAGGAGGGTCATCTGTCTATGTGTTACTTTCATTGGTTAATAAAGAGACTGCCTTGGCCCTTTGATAGGACAGAAAATCAGGTAGACAGAGTAGACAGAACAGAATGCTGGGAAGAAGGGAAGTGAGGCAGTCAACATGATTCTCCTCTCCGAGACAGACTCAGGTTAGGATCTTTCCCGGTAAGCCACCACCTCGTGGTGCTACACAGATTACTAAATATAGGTTAAAGCTAGATGTGAGAATTAGCCAATAAGAGGCTGAAACTAATGGGCCAAGCAGTGTTTAAAAGAATAATTTGTGTGTTGTTATTTCGGGTGTAAAGCTAGCCGTGCAGGAGCCGGGCAGGAACGCAGCCTGCTGCTCCTTCTTCTACAGGTGGTTGTGGTGGTGGTGGTGGTGGTGGTGGTTGTAAATTTAATGGATAGAAAATCTTGTACTAGTTCTCATGGTCAAAGTTTCTCCTTAGTAGCATCTCAGAGCAAGTCCCCGCATCATTAGAACATATTCTGTCTCTAATGTGTTCCTTGGCCCATGCTTCTTATCTCCTTAATGAAAACACAATTCAGTGCAAATGTTCCCCCCCCCCCAAAAGAAAAATCAAATGTTTTCCCCGTGGCTGCCTGCAAAGATAATTCCCCATTGTGTCAAGCTGAGATAACAATGAGCACCACCAACGCTCAATGGCGCCGATCAGTCAGCTGATGAACCAACACAGACATGGTTCATTTCAAGAGGCCCTGGTTCCAACAGGAAAACCAAGCCAAGTGTTCAAAGACTTTTTGGACCAAAGTGTTCAATAATATTCTGATGTTCCTCTCAAGCTCATGGCGAAAACATTTCTTCAGATATCCCCTAGGACTTCATGTATATGTGTAATGAGTTTTAGGATACTTGGAGTAGCAAAATATGTGTGTATTTGACATGAATTTGAGGGACGTTTGCATGCAGATTTATAAGTCTACTGATAAAAGGTCATCGTCCAAGTATCATTTGAGCAATGTATAGTGACACATTGAGCGGCTTTGATCCTCACTGTGTTTAGCTGGGATGTTTAGAAAAAGCCATGTAGCATAGTTATCCCCATCCTCCGGGGAACCCTTGATGTTTGGCACAGGTGCTAGCAAGTTTGGGAGTTTAGAAGCAATGGGGTAACAATGGAGTAACTCTACCGTTTCCATCCTTCACAGTAACAAGCACATCTATTTATATTTTCCAAACTGAGCGTTCAAATCATTCCTCTTATAACTTTTAAAGGTTTGGAAACCACTTTCCTAAGGATACACACTAATTTCTTGGGAGAAGAAACTGCACCCCAGGGGAGACAGCTGATTTGCCCAAGGTTACGCAGCTCAACACTAACCAAGTCTGGGCTAGAACCTCAGATTTCAAGATCCGCGCTTGCCTAAGAAAAGCTGGGCTGACAATGTGGCTCAGAGAGTAAAGATGCTTGCCACCAAGCCTGACTGCCTGAGTTCGATCCCTAATGTCCACATAGCAGAAAGAGAGCACTGATTCCCTCAAGTTGTCCTCTGGCCTCCACACGTGGCCATGATATGTGTGCCCACCTGTAGACAGACAGACAGACAGATATAAAAAATAAAAAGAAATGCTATTAAATGTTTCTTCTTGAGCACAGACACGTGCAGTCTTCACGACACTCACTGCGAAAAAGCACTTCTGTCCCCTCTCACTGTGAGTATGTGATACTGCATTTAACCCTTTGGGGTGAGAGTAGTATCGGAGAACATTTCATAGAAGAACAGATGTCCAAATGAAGTTTTATCTGGTGCATATGAGTTCATCAGACAGAAGGTCGAAGACAGAATGGAGCATTCTAGACATTAGAACTTTTCGCTGTTGAGAACTATGCTGCAGATGGGTATTGTTTTTAGCCAAATTAGGATGTATGTATATCAGAGTGCACTCAGGAAACTAGAACCATATGAGGAATTTCAAGTAAAGGGAATTCCGAGTAACTGGTTGCAAAGTCTTGAACATGAGAACATAAAGGAACGAGGGGCCAGAACCAGAGACTAAGATGCCCAGAAGGCAGCCAACCCTCAGGGGTAGAACAAGCAAAAGAACATGCCATTACCCAAGCCCAGAGGTGCAATTCATGACATCAGAAAGGGAGATGGAGAAGCAAGTCAAGACAAAGCCCAATAAGGATGGCTTCTCAGACCAGCACCGAGTTCTTGTGGCTAACATTGAAATTATCAGACCCAGCCACTCTCAAAGCCTACACAAGGAACAGCAGCACAGAAAGAGGGACTTCTCTCTTCATCCAACCTCCCACCTGCTGCGGTTTGTGATTTGGAGTAATCCAGGACTTGATACTGCACAAAACAGGGAAGGTAAGAAAGACATTAGGGAAAAGTAGGCAGTTAGGCAATGCACCCATATTTTCTAGAAGCAATCTTCCTCCCTAGGACCTTCCCTGGAGTTCTCAAACTCAAGGTCTCATTTCCCTTCCACCTTCCAAAGGCACAGCAATACACAAACGTGCTCATAGTCACAAATCCAGAACAATCCGGAAGTGGGCATATGACGTTCATAGTCTGCCCAGTACTTGAAGCTCCTTGACATCTGGGGAGAATTCTCCATCCCACAAAAGTCTACATTCTACAGCAGAGGTTCTCAACCTTCCTAATGCTGGGCCACTTTAATACAGTTCCTCATGCTGTGGGGACCCCCCACCACCATAAAATTATTTTTTTTGCTACTCCGTAACTGTAACTTTTCTACTGTTATGAATCACAATGTAAAGATCTGATATGCCAGATATTTGATATGTGACCCCTATGAAAGGGTTGTTTGAAACCCCTCCCCCCAAGGGTAGTGACCCACGGGTTGAGAGTCATTGCTCTAGAGTCTTGGTTTCCCAGCTTTCTTGAAGCCAGGAGATAGCACATCACCTATGTCCCACCGATTAGGCACATTGGCTCCTGGCCTTGGACTCAGAATCTAGTTACCAAAAGAGACAGAGACAGAGAAGTTCCAGCCTTACAGAGAAGCCACATCCAGGATGTGAGGACTACAGGGGTGATCATTCCAGGGGCCCCATCTGGAGTTTAGCAACACACAAGCTCTAGGTCTATGAAAATCTCACACCAGCTCTGTCTGTGTACTGGCTTCTGATCGCTAATCTTTCCAGTGAGAAGAATTTCAGCAATCTCATCGTCTGTCTAAATCATGGAGAACTGTCTGTTACTTATAACCAAGAACCTCAATGAGCATGACATCTTCATTTGTAACACAGATCTTTAACCTTGAACTCTGAATTTGTGATTACCTAAGGGATTATGGAAATTCATCCCCAACTCTAGCGAAGATTGAAATTAGCACTAGAAGATAAGTGGGTACTGTCATGGAAGTCTCAGATGTTTTGAGATATGGGAATGTGCTGGCTTCTTAAAGCATCCAGGGGTCTAGGAGCTCCTGCCATGACCATGGAGAAGGGTGCTTATGACCTTGAGGGTCAACTAAAAACCTAAGGACACTCTGAGTTGTCTTCCTGTCTCGCTCACAAGGATCTGACCCACCTAGAAAGTTCGTAACTCTACTCCCACCTCTCCCAAACCCTATCTGGCCATAGACTAATCCTTGCAAACTCTGAACCCCCAACTCCTTTCAACATCAACCAGGGATTGTTTGAGGAACAAGATTACTTCCTCACTCTCCTGTTCTAAACCATTATCTACTAAATCGGTCCTTTACAGCTGTACGACAAGCCACCCCAAAATTTAGTGACTTAAAGCAACAATTCTTTATCTTTGCTAATGGTGTCTAGGGATCAGGAAGTCAGCTCTGGCCTGATTGAGATAATCTGTCTCCAACCTACACACGATACCTTGAGGTCTCAACAAGAAAACTCAAGGACTGAAGGCTGTGCTCGCACACAGATCATTCATTTATATGTCCAATATGTCCAGTCGTTGATGCAGTCTGTTAGCCAGAGGCCTGGCTGAAGCCAGCCACTGAAACACCCACACAGGACTCCTGGATTCTCTTTACAAGATGGCTACTGGCTTCCAAGAGCCAAGAGAATCTTAATTGCCTTTTCACAGACTACTCAGAAGCCCCGTGAGGCCACTTCTACAGTTACTCAAGCCAGGTGTGAAGATCTGCCCTTATTCAAGAGAAGAGAATGGAGAGGCCTGCCTGCCTGGCAGAGTGCAGTGTCACGTGATGAAAACAAGCCTGCGGAGGGAGAGACATTCAGTGTCACCGCCTCGGACAGACATTTCTGCTATAGTCACTTTCGGTCATCGCCAGGCTAAAGAGATCCCTTTGTACCCACTGTCCCTAGCTCCTGTGACAGCTCGCTCTTCCCTGCCCTTGCCTATGCACCCCGCCACCTGCGTACAGAGACCCTGATACCTATCCATCTTCTACGGGGGTGGAGAGTCTACACAGTGAGATTCAGATGGTCTCCCGGCTTCTTCTTCCGAAGAAAAATAAATATCATAAAGCAAATGTCATCTCAAAGGGCTCTCTGCTACAAGCGTTAACTTGGCAATACTCATTTCAATAACCCTCCAAGCTATACGCTGCTTTATACTTCATACAGCTCTTCAGCTCGCCTAGGCCCCTTCAATCAATAACCTCCAAGATAACTTTCCTAACGAAAAAGTAAATAAATAAAGGTGCATGCAGCGTTAAGTACAAAGGAGGCTCAGTAATTGCTCACACTACCCTTCCTCTGCTCAACTTCTGCCTTCCTGCACTGTATCCATTAAGACCCAATCCCTCAGGGGCGGGCACCTCAGCAGTTCCGATAACTCTGCTGGGAAGGGAGAGAACCAGGTTAAAAGGCCGCTTCTACCGCCACAAGGGAGATTGGCCATACTGCACTCAACACTCCTGAATCCTGCAGGAACTGGATAATTTAAAAGTGGAAAAGCACCAAATAAATTGACTTCTTTTTTAGCCCTCAGGCGAAGTGTCTGAGAGTCATTGCTTATGGTTTGAGGAACCCCTTCTTGCAACCTCACATACTCGCCAGGTCTGCCTCCCTGAGAGGTAAGGGCAAAACTGTGTTCAGGGGAGCCAGAACTGGGTCCAAACTCCAGACTGTTCATCCAGTGTAGACACACCAGGTCCCCACTGTATGAGAAAGGGCAGCATTGGGTCTCGCTTATTTGCTGAGCTTAAATATTTAAAAGAGATCCTGTGGCTAATGAAAATAGTGTTCTTTGAGCATACTTGGTGTGGGCCCATCACTGAACTGAAGGTTTCCCAAGCAAGCATTATTTATTCTGAGAAGAATTAATTAAGCAAACACATGTCTTTGTATACCTACCAGGATTGTTATTTGATGTATTATTTGATGCTACTGCAAATGTGACCGAGAGGCAGCTATGTGAGGCTCCAGAGCCTGGGACAGCCACAGAATCCCATGGTGGCAACCCATGTCTTTGTGACTTGAGGTGATGGTGCCAACTGTCCAAGGGTTGACATTACATTGCAAGCTTCATCAGACCAAGCTAGAGTTTAGAACATGCCTTGGTAAACTGGATTTTCCCAAAGGAGGAAAGAGGAGAGGCTTGAATGGGCTCAGGTTATGCAGAGGAGCGCCAGGCCTGGGTTTTACATCTATCTGGCTTTACTACTTCCTAGCTGCGTGGCCTTCTCTGTAAAGAAGGAATAAAATAGTAAGATAATGAGCTTACTTGAGCTTCTGGCCCACAGGTAGTGGCTACTCTATGCTTGGTGAGGATGAAGATGAAGAGGAGGAGGTTGGGAGCAGATGCTACAAGGGCTGCCAGAACCTGAAAATTCAAAGTTGCTAACTGAAAGTAAACAGTACCTGCCTTTGTGTCCTTTCCTGGTGCTAGAATTAAATATCCTGACTGAAGCCGCTAGGGAATAAAGGCTCTTTTTAGTTCTCAGCTCCATCACAATGGGGAAATTAAGGGAGAAGGAGTGTGAAGCAGCTAGTCACATTAAATCTGCGGTCACACCACATCTGCAGTCACCACATCTGCAGTCACCCCACACCTGCAGTCACACCACACCTGCAGTCACCACATCTGCACTCACACCACACCTGCAGTCACCACATCTGCAGTTACACATCTGCAGTCACACCACATCTGCAGTCACACCACATCTGCAGTCACACATCTGCAGTCACACCATACCTGCAGTCACACCATACCTGCAGTCACACATCTGCAGTCACACATCTGCACTTACACTGCATCTGCAGTCACGCTACATCTGCAGTCACCACATCTGCACTCACACATCTGTTGTCACACCACATCTGCAGTTATACCACATCTGCAGTCACACTGCATCTGCAGTCACACTACATCTACAGTCACCACATCTGCAGTCATACTACATCTGCAGTCATACCATATCTGTAGTCACATAACACCTTCAGTCACACATCTGCAGTCACACCACACCTGCAGTCACACCACACATGCAGTCACACCACACCTGCAGTCATACCATATCTGCAGTCACACTACACCTACAGTCACCACATCTGCAGTCACACTACATCTGCAGTCACACCACACCTGCAGTCACACCACATCTGCAGTCACACATCTGCAGTCACACATCTGCAGTCACACATCTGCACTTACACTGCATCTGCAGTCACGCTACATCTGCAGTCACACTAATCTGCAGTCGCCACATCTGCAGTCACGCTACATCTGCACTTACACTGCATCTGCAGTCACGCTACATCTGCACTTACACTACATCTGCAGTCACACCACATCTGCACTTACACTGCATCTGCAGTCACGCTACATCTGCACTTACACTACATCTGCAGTCACACTACATCTGCAGTCACACTACGTCTGCAATCAAACTACACCTGCAGTCACCACATCTGCAGTCACACCACATCTGCAATCATACTACATCTGCAGTCACACTACATCTGCAGTCACCACATCTGCACTTACACTACATCTGCAGTCACTACGTCTGCAGTCACCACATCTGCAGTCACACCACATCTGCAGTCACACCACATCTGCAGTCACCACATCTGCAGTCACACTACACCTACACTCACACTACATCTTCAGTCACACTACAC
The DNA here is from genome assembly GCF_903992535.2 of Arvicola amphibius. NCBI lineage: Eukaryota > Metazoa > Chordata > Mammalia > Rodentia > Cricetidae > Arvicola > Arvicola amphibius. Next base: position 76,457,380 of record NC_052050.1, read on the forward strand.
CTGCAGTCACACCACATCTGCAGTCACACCACATCTGCAGTCACACTACATCTGCAGTCACACATCTGCAGCCAGAAGGGAGCAATAAATGAAAGTTGCTGCCCACCAAGCACCATTTCCATATACATGGTTCATAATCCTGTCTGGGAATGACTCCACCCATAGAGGTGACCTCTTCCCTCATCAATTAATGTAATCATGGCAACCCTCACAGGCGTGCCCAGAGGTCCCTCTCCCCGATGCTAATAGGTTCAGTCAAGCTGACAATTCACACTAACCATCCCAGCTTCTGACTTAAAGAATAATTTACTTTATAGTAGTGTGGAACGAAACAAGTTCAGCAGAAACTGTACTTTGAGTCTGATTGGGAGGGGTTCAAGACAGGGTTTTTTTTCTTTAGCTTTGGAGCCTGTCCTGGAACTAGCTCTTGTAGGCCAGGCTGGCTAGAAACTCACAGAGATCTGCCTGCCTCTGCCTCTCAAGTGCTATGATTAAAGGCGTGCGCCACCACCCGGCTGATTCTGATTTTTCACCATTTCTTGGCATGGTGATATGTAATCTAACACTCTCTTGGTGCTCTGCCATGGTGCTAGCCAGAGCTCAGTTGCCTTGTATCAAGAGGAGAAGCCTCTGGTCTTCTGCCATGTCCTGTTGCTAAGTTATGGTGGTACATAGGTTATATGTATCAGATAAATTTCAGCTTACAATGGTTGCAGCTTAGAATGGGCTTCTCAGGATGTAACCCCACCATAAACTGTGAAGTATTGTTCATTACAAAATAAAATGGAAAGCAAGGCCCATGGACCAACACCTCACAGGTAAAGACTAAGGATTATACAAAGCCAGGAAGACACAACATCAAATGTCAAGAAAGACATGGTTTGTCCATTCACTCATTCATCTGTCTACCATCGACTCAGTAAGTGCTTCCCAGTCCTTGCTCCATAGAAGATGCCCTATTCTACTGAATAAAGGACAGGGGCAGTGCTACCTAAGAAAAACGGCCAAAGTGACAGTTAGCACAACTATCATTTCAGAAAGAAGCTTCTGGGAATACCAGCCCAGAGATTTGGAAGCTGTGCTGATGGGTCAGAGGCAGGCTGGGTACTTGTCGGCTCTTGCAGTTCTAAAACCACAGCAGATACTGAATCTGCACTAGGAATGGGGACTTTAAGAGGCTAGGTGGGCTGGATTAGAGAGGGCTCTCTGAATAACTGGTCCAAACTGTCCCATGTAAACCCAGTCACTCTTGAACTCAGTTTGAAGGAACTCATACCAGCCTTTCACATAGCACAAGCAGATAACCACCTGTGACCACAATGGGCCAGTCAGCCAAAAGCTGCACCTTGCTGAGCTACCAGTGAGCCCCTTACCACCACCAGACATCATGCTCCGTAGACACACGCCTATGGAGTGGCTCCGCTCACAGACACAAAGTGCCTGCTTTGGGCCAGCTCTGTTGCAGGACCCAAGATCCAGCCTTAAACAGGCAAACAAGACCCTTGCTGGCTTAGGTTCGAGCACTGGCCTGGGAAAACAAACAACTAAGAGCCTGTAACCTTTTATCCAAAGGTCTTTTATTCCTTTATTTGGGAGATAAAGATTTTCTTTCTGGTCTTAGAGAGAGGCACTGTCTGACATGTTCAATACCATCCGTGTGTTCTACCGTGTAGCACCTGAGCCAGCACAGCAGAGCCAGACATGTTAACAGTTCTACAGCTGTGCTCGTAAATATTTACCCTGCAAGAAGTAATTAAGAAAGCAGAGAGTTTCACATCTGTCAAGGTACAGATTTTGCAGCAAAAACTGCAAATAGATAGGTTGGAGAGATAGCTCAGTTGGGAAAGTGCTGGCCTTGCACGTGTGAGGATCTGAGTTCAAATCCCCAGAGCCCACATAGAATAAAGTGAGGCTCAGAGTAGGCAAAGACAGAAGGATCTCTGGAAGCGCAGGAGCCTGACGGCCTGGCCTATGTGAGAAAGACCAGTTCCAATGAGAGAACCTGTCTCAAATCAAAAGCGAAAGGAACCTGGAGAAAAAAAGCACCCAAGGTTGTCCTCTGACTTCCAAATGCACGCTGCGGATGCACACACCCACACACACAGGTGTGACACACACAGCCATGAATGTGCTTGTACACACATCCAAACATGAACGTTTATATTCATGTTATATTTTATATTTTTAACATCTAGCTTTCAAGGTGTCTGGAATTTCTCAGAACTGTGGAGAACAGCTATAAACCAGATCATTTTAGATAGCAATCTAAGAAATGAAGATGAGACGGTAACATGATCGGCACCCTTCACGCTCGTGTGCCCCTCATGTCACCCTTCCAGATGCCTAGAAGGTAACAAGGTCACTGTCAACTTGCAAACTCAGAGAGCTGATACCACTCAGAACCTCATTCTAGGTCAGCATTCCCTAAGCCGCCATCAAACGAGACACAGTCATATGCAGCTCGTGGCTAGCCCCCAAGATTCCCCCTTAAGGTCTAAGGAGGGGCGAGAGAGAATCAGACAGAGTTGGGGAGGGGTCTGTGGAGGGCAATGGGGAAGAGAAAAACAACATACAATGACACATGTGTGTGATGGCAGCATGACAAGCCCATTACTTTTATTTTTTTATTTTGTCATTAACATTTTTTGTTTATTTTACATACCAACCCCAGTTTCCCCTCCCTCCTGGCCTCCGTTCCCTCCCTCAACTCCCATCTATCCCCCTCCCCATCCGCTCCTTCTCAGTCTCCATTCAGAATGGGCAGGCCTCCCACGGGCTTGCACAAAGCAGGGCACATCAAGTTGAGGCAGGACCAAGTTCCTCCCCCTGTGTCAAGGCTGGGCTAGGTAATCCAGCATGGGGAACAAGTTCCCAACAGCCAACTAAGCTCCAGGGACAGGTCCTGATCTCACTGTTAGGAGTCTTACAGACAGACCAAGCTACACGACTGTCACACAACCCATTACGTTAAGCTAAGAAATTTAATTCGCTTTTAAATTAAATCCTTTTTTAACTTACAGCATTTATCTTAAAAGGAAATATTATTAAAAGAAAGATCATAAATAGAAAGATGGTATCTTTGCAAAAATACTTAAAAATGCACAGCCTTGTTAAACTTTTAGTCCTTCCTTCCGCGGGCTGCCTCGGTGATATCTAAGCAGGGCATACTGTGAGAACTTCTGGCACAGGCCAGCAAGTGGGTTGGAGCCCATCTGTCACCCTTATAGACCAGCATGAGTCTAATGTCACAAAGCTAGCCATGTGCCACACCGTACAACACCACACCATACCCGCGCTGCCTCCTTCCCACCCATCTTCTCCGCACACCAGCCTGGCTTGCTAAGCAGACCACAGACAGGGAAGCCCCAGGCAGGGCTGGTCCAAGGCCTTCACTGCCTCTGCCTCTCATTTAAGCAAGCCAATCATGCAGGGGCCTCGGCAGCTGCCATATATGATCATCTGCCTCTAAAATTCCAATGGCACTACCACACGACCATGCCTACTAGTCACCTCACCTGGTGTCCTATGAGCACAGACAGCAGGAAGGAGACCAAGGGACAGAGACAAAGAAAGGGACAAGGAGACTCCTGCTCCAGCAGTTAGTCTCTGCCCACCCCTATGTTATTAAAAAATACAAGCACTTAGTCTCAAAAGGAGTGTGTGTGTGAAGGTAGGAGAGAGAAAGGGAGGGAGGGAGGGAGCGAGGGAGGGAGCGAGGGAGGGAGCGAGGGAGGGAGCGAGGGAGCGCCAACAACACTCCCCAGTATTATTTTTATGTCTTAGGGGATAGACAGACTGAGAATACGGACACTAGGGGCTGGTCACGTGTACAACTTCTAACAAGACGACTTTAAAGACGTTGGGTTTTTTAGATGTTTATTATTTTAAAATACTAATCGTTGGTCCTTCACAAGGCCTTTACTTTTATTAGTTCATATAACCCTAGAGAGTAGGGTAAGAGACCCAGGAGAGGATCATTCTGAGGATTGAAGTTAGCCTCAGCCTACAGACCTAGAGCAATAAGGTGACAAGGTCTGGGCTCAAGTGCCTGCCACAGCTGGAAAACTGGCAAGGACCTGGAGGGCTGAGTGAGAAGGATCATGAGGCCCAGCCTGGACGGGCAGGCAGAAGTGGTGTGATTAATAGGCAGTGACTGTCATAGTACCGCAGGCAAAAGTGTCACTATGTGTAACACGCATTTGCCATCTTAACGGAAGAACTGATCCGTCTTCCAGATGCCTACGGGTGCCCACCCAGGCTACGCTCTGCACAGCTTTATCATACAGATCTTGATGGCTGTGGGAATTCCTAGACTGTGTAGTTGAGTATCTACACAGCTACACATAACAGTCCTGCTGCCATGACACCTCCTGAAAATTAAACCTGTGCTAGGGACATGATAAACTGGCTATAGAGATTAGCCCTTGAAGCAATGTTTCTCAGCCTGTGAGTCAAGACCCCTCGGGGGTTGAACGATCCTTCCATAGGGGTTACCTAAGAACATCAGAAAACACAGATGTTTACATTATGATTTATAACAGTAGCAAGCTTACAGTTATGAAGTAGCAATAAAAATAATTTTATGGTTGGGGGGGTCACCACAGCATGAGGAACTGTGTTAAAGGGTTGCAGCTTTAGGAGCGTTGAGAACCACTGCCTTAAAGGAACCTATTCAATGCAAAGAGTAGCAAATGAAATCTGCAGAACCCTCGCCCACCGTTTAATGTATTCCGAGTCTTCTAGAATGTTCTTTCCCCTTTTTGGACCACAGTTTTATAGGCTGTAGAATTAGTTATTTAAAAGACAGTGCCCTCAGAGTTGCTGCCAGATCTGTATGCAGTGAACTTTGATCTTGGATTTGATATTGTACAGTTCCTCCCAATCCGATGGCACTATACACCCTCATGTCTGCGGGTCAGGACTCTCCTCCCTCAGCTCTTAAGCTTCCTTCCATGTAACCGAGCTAGACCAAGCAGTGTGACTCACCTGCCCTTAACCACAGTGACTCTCCAAGCCAGACTGGCAGCACAATCAGGCCCAATGTGATACACAAGACCAAGGATTTTCTTAAAAGTTGGTTGGCTTGAAATCTTGGGGGACATCGCCCCTGAGAAGCATGGACAGTGCTTCAGGTGACAATGAAGGAAAAGTGTGAAAATGGACCTTTATCAAAGATCCGTGGTCCGTGGATAGAGAAACCATATCCTGGCCACGTCATGTGAGCTTTGTCCCCAGCTTCACCTGCACCAGGTAGTCACATGAGCCTAGTCAGCCCTTTGCTTCATCAGTTCGGGGTGCTATGTACACAGGTATGATCTAAAGAGCATATTTCTAGCTCTGGATAGAATGTGACCTTGCTGTCACCGACAAGAGCCACACAGAGGAAAAGCCTGTGAGTTGTTTGCTCTGCGCCACCCAAACACATCTCAGATCTCACGGCGTGAAATGAGGCCGGGAATGAAATACACCATTCCTATACACCAAGGCTTTCATTTCCCAATGCCATCAAAGCAGTCACTGGGAAGGGGGCTATGAATTTAAATTTTTCTTATCACAAATGCTTCCAGCACTCTTTTGAAGGTCTTCCGACCTAGGCTTCAGAACCTGCCAATAAGACTCTGGATCAAAAGTCAGGCATGGCGATGCATGCTTATAATTCCAGAGCTGGGAAGGTAATGACTGGTGGATCCCTAGGGCTTTCTCAGCAGCCAGTCTAACCTAATTGCTGAACTCCAGACCACAGAGATAGCCTTCTCAAAGCACAAAGTGAGCGGCTCCTGAGGATCCACGGCCGAGATCACCTGCCCTCTGATACATAGGCACACCGGCGGGCACACACACTCACAGGGAGGCTCTGAACAAAATTGCAGGCAACCCTTGTGAGCACGTATCAGGTGAGAGGGGCTATCACAGACCCCAGCAGATGGGCAGGGAGAAGAGGGCTACTCTGTTGACTGTTCATGTGGCCACCCCTAGGTCCAAAAGGCTTAGCCAATAAATACTTCAGGCTGTACACAGACGCCCATGGGAAACTGGGGAAACAAGGTGAGCTTGTGTGGCTCCTTCCAGTCTGAGACGTACAAGTTGGGACATTTCATGGTCTTCAGTCTCAACACATGAGCCAGAGGAGGTTTTGTTCTGTACCATGAAAACAAGAGACAGAGTTAAGCTGGTGTGTGAGGTTTGCTAAGGGCTTACCTGGGATCCTAGGTCCCTATTGCTAGGGACGCCCAGTTATATAGTAGCCTTCCACGTGCACATTATACTCAGTTGACTTAAATTCTGAATACAAGGAAGCATAAAATCACGTAGAACCCTACCTTACCTGCTCAAACATGATCTCAGTTAATACACTCAACCATGCATCACTTAGAGGGGAAAATTTGTTTTGATAAATGCATGATTTAGTTGTTGTGTGACCATCATAGAGGTCTAGCCTATGACTTCATTTGGGCTGTTTAGTGTAGTGTATTGCTCCTAGGCTTTAAGCCTATGCAGCATGGGGCTGCCCTGAATACAGTAATTTATTGTAACAGACTGGTGTTTGTGTATCTAAACATGCACAGTGTTTTAAAAACACACTAGGCAGTAGGGATTTTTCAGTTATCTGGAAACCCCATGTGATTGCTGCTGTTGGCCTAAACAACGTAAGAGGCAGAGGAATATGTTTATGCAAACACACTTGTGGTCTCTTTAAAGTGACTAAATGTTTATGTTTTATTTAGGTATATTTTTAACTATTCATGTGACTTGATATCTTTTTATTCCACTTTACATTATTTTATTTATACAATGACACCAAACATGGACTCTGGTGTGATTTTTTTTATCATCAACCTAAACAGATAATGGGTGGAGTGCTCAGTGGGAGTGTATGAGACTGGACGTTTTAAGCAGTTCCTTACAAGTGAGCCTGCCATCCAGGCTGCTCTCAGTTCTATTGGGAGGATAGGGAGGTGCAGCTCTTTTGTATCAAAACTCTGAGAAATAGGTCAGTATATACGCTTACATTTTAAATGTTTTATTTATGTGCATTGATGCTTTCCTGCTTGTGTGTCTGTATGAAAATTGTTGGATCCACTGGCAGCTGAGTTACAGACAGTTGGGAACAGCGATGTGGGTGCTGGGAATTGAACTTAGGTCCTCCGGAAGAGCAATCAGTGCTCTTAACCATTAAACCATCTCTATAAGATTTGTTTTACATAATTGTGTGCATGCATGCATGTGTGTGTGCACATGTGTGTGTATGTGTGTGTGTATGTGTATGTGTACATGAGTGCAGGCACCTGTGAGAGGCACAGATACCCTGGAGCTGGAGTTATTTGTGGTTGTAAACTGCTTGACATGTATGCTGGGAGTCAACCCAGATTTTCTGCAAGAGCAATATGCATTCTTAACCAGGGAGCCATCCCTCCAGTCTCCTGTGTGTTTTCATTTCTTAGGACAGGTTCAAGAAGTTGGCTTTCTGTATCAAAGGGGGTGTTTTGAGTCCTTCCCCCACTCCTTTCAGAATATATCTTGTTCCTTTCTCTCTGCACAGTGAGCTAAAAGCCCAGGCATCTTTGGTATGTGGTTTGCATCTATTTTACTCCCTTCCTTCTTTTTATGTAACCATGGATATTTTTCACATTTTGCTTGGGTGTCTATTCATTTTTTCATGATTGATCTCTAGGAATTTTTCTAATATCATGATATTCGTTGTCTATAACTCATGCATGCTCAAGATATACTTTAATATATCCTTTGTGCTTTAACTTGGTGACATGGAGGTTTTGAAATATGAGTTTTAGATTTTTATTTATATGTTTAAGATTTATTTTGTTTATTTGTGCGTGTATGGCTGTGCACTACCTTCATGCAGTACCACATGTAGAACAGAAGAGGGCAGCAGATGCCTTGTAACTGGATTTACACTATTTTGAACCATGATGTGGGTGCTGGGAACTGAACCAAGGTCCTCTTGCAAGTGCAGCCAATACTCTTAATTGCTGAGTCATCTCTCCAGCCCCAATAAATTTTTATTTATATTCTCATTTGCTTTAATGGTTATTCCTGGTTGGTACCATAGTTTAAAAAAAAAGAAAATAGAAAAGAAAAGGATGTTCTGAATTTTGAAAATATTTACCTATACTTTTCTACTTTGGTGATTCATATGTTTATATTTAAATCTAATTTATACATATATGTATATAAATGTATATTGGGATTGAAGACAGGAACATGTGCATATTAGTTAAGTTTTATTACTGAGCCAAACATATATGCCTGAGCTTTGCAATTTGTGCAAGAAAGGAAGTGGGTAGGGCTTTGATTTTATCATTTTCAAACATCCAAAAATCATTATCGTTGCAACAAAAAGATGTTACTTGTATACATATGTTAAATCTCATCAACAGCCCCACATTTAGATAGACAGTCCACTCCAGGCTAGCCTCTGTCAACACTACTATCTTACCCGAGTCACATGATTGAGATTCTAATCCAGTAGAATAGTCCCTCTCTAGCCCTTTTTTTTCAAATTTATGATCTCTCTTTAAGCATTTATTGCTAAAGTGTTATGGAATCATTTCACTAAGTTCCTTCCAAATCCTTCTGCTCTTTCCCATGGAGCTGCAGTAACTGGATAAATTGAATTGCAGGCCATTGACACCTTCTTAATACTTCCAGAAACATAATGTATCCTTTCATTTGCACAAGTCTTCTTTTATACCTCTCAGTAAAGTTTTATCATATAGGTCCTTTATGTCCATTATTAAAATGAATTCTGGAATATATATATGTATATATATATATGTATATATAATATAGTATAATAGTATATATGTATATATATACACTATTATATTTTGTTTTATTGTTAATTCATTCTGGTATATAGCAAGTCCATTAACACACACTGCTGTATACCTGTTTGGTGGAGCAATGGTCATGGAGGTGGTGAAACTGGACCAGAATAGCCCAAGGCAGAGAGAGAAAGAGGGTAGAGGAGAGAAAGAGAAGAAAGGAGAGAAAGATGAGGATGAGGACAGAGACAAAGAAAGTTTCACTTCTCCTGTCTCTCCCACCCCCCGGCCACCACTCCCCAACTGAGAACCCAGCCAGAAGCTGGTGAGGTGGCATCAACAGAGTTATAGATAGCCTCAGACACATGAGCAAGGGAGGCCAAAGACCTTGGACAGACACAAAGGGCAGCTTGTGACATCTTCAAGGCTCCCAACACCTCTAAAGATCATGCCTGTGCCCAATGCCAATGCTGTCACTCCACAATATCTACCAGGATGTGGGCCATTTGAGAATATACCAACAGGTGCAGAATTGAATGACCCAAGCAAGCGTATCACCTCCAATGGGAAATTTGCCTCAGAATGTATTTATGATTTTTTTTTCTGTAGAAACCGAAATGTAGAGTTATTTACCGTGTAAAATGCATGTAATTCCAAGAATCTCCCAAGACTGGAGACCACAGACACCTTATTCTAGAAAAGTCCAGTGAATCTGATTTCCCTCATTCCCACCCTAGAGTGGCAGGGCCACATTCCTCACAGGATAAAGTGAGGGGGACTTATCGGCAGGACCACCCCCATCACTCACCCTGGCATCCAGACAAACCACAAGACCCCCAGCAGGTTCAATACTGTTTTCAAAGTCTCTCAGAATACCACCGTAAACTGGGAAACTTCTAAGATGTAATTTTAATACTACATTATAAAAACACCTGCATTACACAGATGAAGACCATTCTCCCTGCCCACCAAAGCCTTCTGAAGGCTTCATGGGGATTTCAAAATCATCTCAGCCCTCCTCGGCATCAGAAATAAATACTCAAAGGACATATGGTGGAAGATAACGTAACTCAAAGTGAGTGGAACAATGATGGGCATTTCCTTCAAAGACTTTACATAAATGACCAATGTTGGAAATATGCTCACTATCATTAATCATCAGGAAATATGGATCAAAGCAATGAGTTATCACCACACACCCATTAGAGAAGTCACCAGAATGATTTAAAAGTCATTTTAAAAAAAAGTCAAAAAATTGCCGGTAATACCAGGGACCTGAGTTCAATCTCCAAAACCTAGATTTAAAATAAAAAAACAATCTGGGAACCCGGGCTAGTGAGTTGGCTCAGTGGTTAAGAGCACTTGTCGCTCTTTCCGAGGACCTAGGTTCAGCACCCCCATGATGGCTCACGACTACCTCTAACCCCAGCTCCACAGGTCCAGCACCCTCTTCTGGCCTTTGTGGGCACTGCACGCATGTGGTACACAAACACACATGTGGTAAAATACCTATATACATAAAATGGCATGAAAATGAATAACTATTTTTTTAATCTGGGTGTGTTGGCACACACACAATCTCAGCGCTGTGAAAGTAGAGAAAGACAAATCTCAGGGGTCACCAGGCAGACCTTCTGGCTAGATCAGTGAGTTTTTGCCAGTGAGAGGTCAGGTCTCAGGTGACAATATGAACAGTATTCTCAGAAACAACAGGTTGACTTTTGGTCTCCACGAACATACACATATATGTGTGCATGCGCATACATGCTCACACAAAAATAAATAAACATTTAAACCCACAGGAGGAATAAAACAGGAACTAACAAGTGTTGGTGAGGACGTCGAAAGCTGGGAATCCCTCTGTACTGACAGCGGGGTTGTAACAACAGCACCGCTGCTGTAGAACACACTGTGGAAATTCCTCAAAAATATTGAAATATCAGAAAAGCCAGCACTTCTCTCTCTGGGCAAAACCCAGAAGTGATGGAGGAGAGTTATCTGTCTATATTACTTTCATTGGTTAATTAATAAAGAAAACTGCCTTGGCCCTTTAAGAGAACAGAAAATTAGGTAGGCGGAGTAGACAGAACAGAATGCTGGGTAGCAGGCAGTGGGGAGATGCTTCAGGCAGTCGCCATAGTGAGTTTCCATGCTTCTCCTCTCCGAGATGGACGCAGGTTAAGATCTCTCCTGGTAAGCCATACCTCGTGGTGCTACACAGATTACTAAATATGGGTTAAAGCAAGATATGAGAATCAACCAATAAGAAGCTACAGATAACAGGCCAGGCAGTATTTAAAAGAATACAGTTTCTGTGTAATTATTTGGGGTAAAGTTAGCCGGGTGGCAGGACACAGCCCCGCCGTTTCCTTCTACACAGAAGAGGTGGTAACAAGATCTCAGAGAGATATTGGCCCTGTCTTGTTAACAAGAGCCAAGTATAGGGAGCAACCCAAATGTCTATTCATGCATAGATGAATAAAGACAAATCCGTGCTTACATACAATAGAATATCACTAATCCTGTCAAGAGGAGATCCCGTTGGATGACCTTGAGGATGTTTTATTAAATATAATATGCCACTGGGGGAAAAATGATAAATATCACATGATTTACTTTATTAGATAACTTGTTCTTTTGATGATCAGTTTCTTGAGTTCTTTGTATATTTTGGAGATCAGCCCTCTGTCCCATGTGGGGTTGGTCTTCACCCATTCTGTGGCTGCCATTCTGTCTTGTTGACCATGTCCTTTGCTTTACAGAAGCTTCTCAGTTTCAGGAGGTCCCATTTACTAATTGTTGCTCTAGCAGGTGAGGTCACAGACACAGGAATGTAGAACAGAAAATCCCGCTGCTCAGGGGTAAGAACATACCAAAAGTTGCTTAATAGGCACAGTTCGTGTCAAGTAAGATGGAAAGTTCTAGAACATACATGCTGTGCCAGTTTATAAATTAGGAGGGTAATTTTGTGCTTTGAGCTTTTGCTACAATGAAGAAGACAAAGCGAAGGTGGGGGTACAGAGAAGAGGGAGGTGGAGGAAGAGAAGGCAGAGAAGGAAGAGGAAAAGAAAGAACAATGTTTGCAGGAAAATCAAAGGTAGTCCAACACAAGGCACCAACAGGCCCGCCCTTGGGGCCGGCACCTTTCGTGACAGTCCTCTGTGGTCGCATCTTATTCCCTTTCTGCTTAGTCAACGGCACTGTTGAGGGTACAGTCTGTGTTTTGCAGTGTGTTTGTATCTGCCACATAGGCTAACTCTGTACCTGGCGCCAAGCCGCTCTCCCACCAATGTTACCGAAAAACGAATAATAAAACAACGGAGCTGTTAGAAAGGGGCCTCAGTTTCTCCGTCTATAAAAGGACCCTAAAACACCTGCCTTTTCAGCAGTCTGTGTGCTGGAGAAGTCCCCTCAGCCCCGCTTTGACCGTGGGAAGTGAGAAAGTGGGGGATATCCTTCCTCCCACCCCACCAGCTTGTGTCTGCTTCCATCCTGATGAGTCACCTGAGACCAGACACTGTCTCTCTTGGACAGAGCATGGCAAGTAGCTGCTGGGAGCAGCAGGCACATAAATCTCCGCTGTGTGTCCCCCTCCCCCACTGTTACCTAGGGAACACCCAGACCCAGCCAAAAGGGAGGTTCCCAGACACAGAGGGCTCTGGCCAGTGTCTCAGCCCTCTCCCTTGACAGCCCAACAGGCGCGCTTCCTCCTTCCACACCAGTCAGAGTCCTGTCCCTGTGGGAGGCCTTTAAAAAAGGATCCCAGCCAAGAAGCCCTGAAAAGTGTCAAGGTCTCTATTCCAAAAGCTGGAGGAAGCAAAAGCAATCAGCAAAACGATGGCACCAGGAATCAGGCCGTCGGGGGCCTTGCTTTGCCTGCCCATCTTCCATCAGGACACAGAGGCAGGCACTCTTCCGCCTTTCATGGATGTGAAAATTAAGTGGAACATGTATCAACTGCCTGGCATAAGTCCTGACATATAGTAAGTAGTTAATAGACATAGATAGAAATGTAATTGTTTCAGTTATTCATAGGCATCGTAATAGTAAACACGTACTGCCCTCACTCTACTCAAGTGTTATCTCGTGTACAGATGAGGAAACCAGGCTCAGAGAGGTTAAGTGATTCGCCCAAAGGCCTCCAGCTAAGAATCAGATCTGGTAATAATAACCAGCTAGCTGCTTTGAAGGACTGAAGTTACTCTGATAACTCCATGGGAATGCGTGGGGAAAAAAAACTGTCTCCCGATGCAGTCAGTTCTACTCACTCAAATGGCCCCCCTCCCTGTGTAACACCTCCAGACCTTGTTTCAAACACCTTTTTGTTTTCAAATTCCTCAGTCTTGAGCACTGGTGAGCTCTGAGTGGCCCATGTGTCCACCCCTAAATCTAAGGGAAAGGTCAGCCTGGATCTGGGAGGTCAGTGACCCAGAGGATTGCCCAAACAGTTGTGTGTGTGTGTGTGTGTGTGAATGTGTATGCATATGTGAATGTGTATGTGTATAAGTATGTGTGGTTATGGTGAGTATGTATGTGTGTATGTGTGTGTGACTGCATGAATGAGTGTGTACATGACTATGTTTGAGTGTGTGTGTGTGTGTGCTAGTGTGTGTATGAGCGTATAAGTGAGTGTGTGTGTGTGAGCGTGTACATGCATAAGTGTATGGGAGTATGGATAAGTGTGTGTGAATGTGTGAGAAAAAGTATGTGTCAATGTGTATGATTATGTGTATGTATAGGTGTGTATATGCATATGTGTATGAGTGTGTGTGAGTATGAGAATGTGTGAGAGAGTTGTGAACAAGTGTGTAATTACATGTCTGTTAGTGAGTATATGAGTGAGTGTATGTGTATGTGAGTGTGTATGTGTATAAGTGTGTGTGGGTATGGGTAAGTGTGTGTATGAGTATATGAGTGTGTGTATATGTGTGTATGTATATTGTATGAGCATGTGTGTGAGTATGCAAGTATGAGTATATGTGAATGAGTGTGTGATTGAGTGTGTGTATGTGAGTGTGTGTGTATGTGTGTGTATAAAGCCTAGATAAACATCTTCTAAAACATTAACAGTGGTATTCTCTGAATGGAGGCTGAAGGTTCCTATTGGCTTTCTCTGCCTTCCTACAGTTCACACCTGCCCTGTATATGCCTTCCTACAGTTCACACCTGCCCTGTATATACCTTCTTATAGTTCACATCTGTCCTGTATATGTCACTCTACAGTTCACAGCTGCCCTGTATATACCTTCTTACAGTTCACACCTGCCCTGTATATGTCTTCCTACAGTTCACAGCTGCCCTGTATATACCTTCTTATAGTTCACAGCTGCACTGTATATGCCTTCCTTCAGTTCACACCTGCCCTGTGTATGCCTTCCTACAGTTCACTGCCACAGTACAGTATGCCTTGATAAATCTGCTGCTACTCACTTAGTATATAAATAATGAAATAGTATATGGTTAATGTGAATACACTAAATTTCATGACTATTGTCTGGACTTCAGTAACCTCACTCTGGCTCTGCCTCTGGGTGACCACAGTCAAGGCGTTTGGCCTCGGCTTCCTTGCCTGTGACATAAAGGAAGAGCCACATGACTTCTCCCGTCCCCACCAGCTGTGATTCTGAACATTTCTTTCCTATGTACACTCAAGCAAAGTAAAGAATATAGATAAGAAATCAGTCCTGAATGTAAATGGGCTCATTTGCAAGGCCCAAAGATTTCATCAGAAGCTGAATGTGCTCTGCAGAACTCAGAGAGACTACTTCCCAGTAAAGTCCCGCTAGCCATTCCACCCAGGAAATCTCTCCAGGCCTTCTACGTGTAGGAAGAACTAATATTACTGAGCAGGCTTACTGTGTGTTAGGCCTGGCACAAGGTGCATTATCCACTCTCTAACCTAATTCACAGCACTTGCTGTTAGCACTGTTCAGCGTGAAACTCGACTGAAATCTCTTGAGATGCCCAGTGGGTCTCTTCAGGTCACCAGAATTCTGTGATCGGTGTTTCTTGGGCTCCACAGAGTCAAGGAGTTGAGGCTATCATTGGTGTGCATGAGTAACTTAGAATAATTTCGGTCCAAGTTCAAAAGTGAGGACGAGGAGCCACAGAAAAACGCTATTTCTCAGGGGCAACAATCTGACCCTGGAAGTGTTCCTGACACTCCAAGCCTCAAGACAATAGGGCATGAGGCTGGCAGACTTTGACTGAAAACAGGTTAGAAGGTTAGAGGGCAGCATGGGACCTTTGGATTCACTGGGCTCTTGGAAATGACAGAAGGGAAGGTCAAGGAGAGCAGAGCTCATTCCCAACACAAAAATCTCCCCACAGAAATACAAAGTTTACATAGAATCGAGTTAAGCAAACCTTCTCCTGACCAGTTCGCCATGTAGCAAACTCTGGCTTCAGGAATTGATCCGGGGTGGCAAGAAAGCGCTGGTTCAGAAAAAAAAAAAAGAGCACAGCTTCAAAAAAAATTGTCTTCATGAGGGCTGGAGAGATCACTCAGTGCTTACAAGTACTTCTGCTCTTACAGACAATTCGGGTTCAGTTCCCAGCAACTAAACAGCAACTCACAGCCATCTCTAGACCCAGGGGAACTAGGCATATGCATGGTGCACAGACATACATGAAGACAGATATTTATGCTCATAAAATAAATCTTTAGAAATATCTGCACATAGCCAGACATGGTGGCTCAAACACCCATAGCCTCAACAGTTAGGAGGCCGAGGATACAGGCAGTGTGAATCTGAGGCCAGTCTTGGTTGCATAGTGAGATCCAGGACAGACTATGTTAGTTACAGTATGAGACACTGTCTCCAAAAAGTGGGCTAAGGGTATCTCAGTTGATAGAGTGTTTGCCTGAGATACAGGACACTCTGGGGTCTGATCCTCAGCATGGTATAAACCAGGCATAGTGGCAAACACCTATAATCCCAATAGTCAGATGGTGGCGACGGGAAGACCACAGGTTCAAGGTCATTCTCAGCATCATCATGAGTTAGAAGAAGGCTAAGATACATGAGAGCTTGTCTCAAAAAAAAAATCTGATTAATTAAACGAACCTAAAAAGTAAAAATAACCATGAATAAAAATATTTACAAATGGGATGCCATGGAGTCAAAGTTTTCACGTGAATCTTGATTATTTTAACCCTAAATTAAGGCTGCTGTCAAAGTCGTCCCATTCGTTCACATGCATTTGCCCACTGAGAGACTTTCTTGTTCATCCAGCACTCCCTGGGTCCTTAGATAAACAAAAAGAAACATTTCTCCAACACACATGGAGCCTGAGTCTAGGGAGAGGGGGCAATGGTACTGTAATAAACACATAAAGAAGTGTGTGGGCACAGAACAAGTCGGTGCTACCAGTGACAAGCCACGATAGAAACAGAGAACAGGGTAACCTTTCCTTGCCTGGAATCAGCAGGAAAGTCTGCCATAGGAAGATCACAGGCAGGGGCAGGGCATCATAAAACAGGAAGTGAACTATTGGAAGGAGGACAAGAACCAGGAGAGAGGACCCCAAAAGTAACAGGAAGGAAGGGCAGGAGAGACGGCTCAGCAAATAAAGATGGTTACCACTCAGGCTGACATCTGGGTTCAATTTCCAGGGGGTGGATTGAGAAAAACAATTCCTGAAAACTGTCTTTTGCCCTAACACACACTCACACACAAATTAATTTTACAATTTTTAAGGTCATGGATGGGTAGATATGAGCAATGTACAGTGATAAATATGCATGACAATGGCATAATGAAATCTAGTGATTTTTATATGCTAACACTTTTAATTAAATTTTTTAAAGTAGAAAACAAGAAAAAGTAAGTGACCTGCAATCTGGGGATTGAAGGTGGGGTACAGGCAGGAGTGAAGCACAGCGAGTGGAAGACAAGGCCACTGGTCTTGGGCCCCACAGAGACAAGGCTGTCACTCAGATCACCTGGGTTTAAGGCCTTGGTCCTTCAAAATCCCTGTGTCCAAGACCCTCTGCTAAGTCATTTGTACTTTTGGGTCCCCTGCTTGATTATCTGTAAAATGGGCACATTGGACTTAATGATGTCTCCCAAACATGGTCCTTCAGTCTATTGTAAAAGAACCTCTCAGGTTACCTGTGCAAAACACAAACTCCTGTACCACATCAGCGCAAGAGCATCGAGTGCCCAGGAATCTGATTTTAGGCCTCATTGTAGGTTACTTTCTCAGCTCAAGTAGAGAACTCTACTCAGGCCCTGGAATTTAACTGAAAATGCATATTCTTCAGCATTTTTCTCCTGCTTTTTGCCCCCTTCTCTTCGTCCCCTTCCTTCTCAGGGTCCTGGCCCTCTCAAGGTCTGGGATCAGGGAGGATACACATGAACATTCCCGCCCCTTCCTTCCCTGTGCTCCCAGGGAGTGAATGGTCTCCCTGACTAAAGCGTTATTATCTATGAGCCTCACTGGCCTGATGCACAAGGAAAATTCCTATTGACATAATTGTTCCAGTGTCCAAGAATCACAAGCCATGAGCTTGACGCCCTGCTTGCGGAGTTCAGCTCTTTCTCTGTGCACAGCCAGCGCCACTGGGCCAGCTGCCCACCATACCCCACTCCCTGAGATCGCCAACACCCACACTGGCTTTGCCTCCAACCCAGGAAAGGCAGAATGATTTCCAGAGACTTCTGGGATCTCTGAATATGGCCATTTGGAAAGTAAAGGCAGATAGACTATCTCTGTGTACTTGGTAGAATTTGTGTGTTAAAATGAAAGAGTCCTGAATGCTGGAGAGAGAGTTCAGCTGGCAGTATATCTGCCTTGCAGAATCTAGGACTGAGTTCAATCCCCTGCACCCACGTAAAAAAGATCGTTGTGGTGGCACATGATTCTAATGCCAGGACTGGCAACCTAGATACAGGCGGATCCCTGTGGCTCACTGACCAGACAGCCTTGCCTAATTGGTGGATGGTACCTAAAGAGGAATGATGTCAGAGATTGTCCTTGACACACACACACACATACACACACACCCCACTGCACATGTGTGTATACATACATGCACTTCACCCTACACAAACACTTGGAGGAGGTAATCTTTATAAAGCATACAACATATGTATCCTGGGATA
The DNA here is from genome assembly GCF_903992535.2 of Arvicola amphibius. Taxonomy (NCBI): domain Eukaryota; kingdom Metazoa; phylum Chordata; class Mammalia; order Rodentia; family Cricetidae; genus Arvicola; species Arvicola amphibius. The sequence continues at coordinate 76,475,270 of NC_052050.1, forward strand.
CAAAAAGTTCTCTACAAATGTTCTCTATTATGGGTGTTCTTGTTTCCTCATGGAAATTTATCTCAGAAAACAATAAACAAAGGAAAAGAATACATCAGTCATGTCCATTGTCAATCAAGAGTTAGAAGGACAGATGAGAGGCTGGCTCAGCAAGCGTGTACTTAAATCATTCAGGACTGAGAAATCTGTTGTGTACTTTTCAGATTATACAAAAAGTATCAACTACAACTAACATTTGTTGAAAGCTTTCTAGGTTCCAGGCACAGTTCCATTTAATCCTCTCAACAACTTGCTGTGGTAAATATTATTAAAACCCCCATTTTATAGACAAACAGATGGGAGGTTAAACAAATGAAGGAGCTTTTCCAGATCGCGAAGCCCAGAAGAAGGGAGAGTGAAAAATATGATCTACCCAGATGAAACCAGTCTGGTGTGCAGCCAGCTGCTTCCTTAAGGCTAACTGGCATCTCACGCTGTCCTTGGGGTCTGGAGCCCCACCACCACCTGGCTCTCGCTCTTGCTCCAGCAAGAGCTAATGAGCAAGCTTTACAGACCTTAGAAAGACAATTATTTGGGGCTGGGGAGATGGCTCAGAGGTTGAGAGCACTGCCTGCTCTTCCAGAGGACCCAGGTTCAATTCCCAGAAACCACATGACAGCTCACAGCCATCTGTAACTCCAAGATCTGACACCCTCACACAGACATACATGTAGGCAAAACACCAACACACATAAAAATAAATAACAATTATTTAGTTGAGTTTCTATATTAGTCATGGTTCTTTGGATAAACAGAACTGATAGAATGAATGAATATATATATATATATATATATATATATATATATATATATATGGGGCATTTGTTCGAGTGGCTTACAAAACAGTGTCTGGGTATTTCAACATGGCTGTCTCACATCAGAGAGTCTACTAATCTGGTGGTTGATCTGTCCAGTAGCCTGGATATCTCAGCAGTCCCAATCTGGTACCGAAGGCTTGGAAGATACTTGGAGAGTTGCTGGTCTTCAACCAATGTTGGAAACTAGGAGAAATTGGTTCTAATACCAGTAGCAGCAACAGGATAGATGAACTTGCCAGCAAGAGTGAGAGCAGGCAGGCAAAGGATGCTCCCTATTTCCATATCCTTTTATCTAGGCTGCCGCCAGAAGGTGCCACACACATTTAGGGTGGGTCTTCCCTCTTCAAATAATCTAATCAAAGGAATCTCTCCCAGGAGTTCATGGTGGCTTCTCTTTAGGTTGATTCCAGCTTCTTGTCAAGTTGACAACAAAAATTAGATGCCACCATCCCTCACACTTCTTGGAGAAACTGAGGTAGGAGCCTGATGATGTAAGCTTTCTTGAGAAGCCCAGAAAGATTAAAAGAAGAATATTTTTAAAGAAGCACATGGTATTTGTAGGGCACAGTATGTGTATACTGTAGGGCACAGTATGATAATCTGCTGTGTATACACACTGTGTGATGATTGAATCTTAACAGTGAGGATTTCTATCTCCTGCAGCATCTGTCCTGTTCTGCATTGGAAGGATTCAGGCTCTCCTAGGTATTTTTAGATAATAGATTGTTGCTAGCATACCAACTCTGCTGTGCCCCTAGAATTACTTCTTCCTACTTCAGCTCCCATTACCCAGACTCCCTCTGCCCTTCGCGGTCTCTCCTCGCTACCCTACTGCTCTCTTCTCCCTAAGAATTGAAATTTATAGCTCCCACAGATGAGTGATGTCATCCAGTTCCATCCACATTACCCATAAAATGAATTTCAAATTTCTTTATAATTGCTTTCTTTTAATTGTTTATGCTAATTCTATTTGAGGGGTTTTCCTTTGTATATGTGCACTGAGTGTGTGCCTACTTACCATAAAGACCCAAAAAGGGTTGGGGAGAATATCACAGCCCCGGAACTAGAGTTACCACTGTTTGTTACCACATGGGTGCTGGGAACCAAACCCAGACCCTTTACAAATCGTCAAGTACTCTTAAGGACTGAGCCGTCTTTCTACCCCAAATTTCAGATTTTAATTTTTTGTTCATTTATCTTTGTTCTCGCTATTGTTTGTATTCCAGACTGACTTCTTTTTTTCCCCTCCCTGCCTCTCCCCTCCCCCCCCCAACCTTCCCCTAAGGTCCTCATGCTCCCAGTTTACTCAGGAGATCTTGTCTTTTTCTACTTTCTACTTCCCATGTAGATTAGATCTATGTAAGTCTTACTTAGTGTCCTCATTGTTGTCTAAGTTCTCTGGGATTGTGGTTTGTAGGCTGTTTTTCTTTGCTTTATGTTTAAAAACCACCTATGAGTGAGTACATGTGATAATTGTCTTTCTGTGTCTGGGTTACCTCACTCAAAATAATGTTTTCTAGCTCCATCCATTTTCCTGTGAAATTCAAGATGTTGTTATTTTTTTCTGCTGTGTAGTACTCCATTGTGTAAATGTACCACATTTTCCTTATCCATTCTTCAGTCAAGGGGCATTTAGGTTGTTTCCAGGTTCTGGCTATGACAACTATGCTGCTATGGACATAGTTGAGCACGTGTCCTTGTGGCACGATTGAGCATTCTTTGGATATATACCCAAAAGTGGTATTACTGGGTCTTGAGGAAGGTTGTTTCTTAGTTTTCTGAGAAATCGCCACACTGACATCCAAAGGGGTTGTACCAGCTTACATTTTCACCAGCAATTCAGAAGTGTTCCCTTTTCCTCACAACATCTTCAGCATAAGTTGTCATTGGTGTTTTTGATCTTGGCCATTCTTACATGTGTAAGATGGAATCTCGGAGTTGTTTTGATTTGCATTTCTCTGATGACTAAGGATGTCAGACTGACTTCTAACTTGCAATATAGGAGAGGCAAGCCTTGAACTCCTGACCTTCCTGCCTTCTCCTCCTGAGTGCCAGAACTACTGGCATGCATCACCACACTTGCCATAAGATTTCAAATTTTACAGCCAAAAACATTTCATTTGTACATATGACACATTTTCTTTATAGGAGGAGAGATATAATCCTTGGATCCTACAGAGAAGGGCCCACATTTGTGCTTTTCCGTAACACAACCCCAAAGACTTCTGCTTCCATAGTCTACTGAGACTTGCCCAGAACTTTCTGAAGTGTTTTTGCTGTTTTTTTTTTTTAGCAGCAACATCAAACTAGAGCCAAATGTGGGGTAGCAAAGAGATGAAAAGTATCAGCTTTCTCATCAGATGGCCTCTATTCCAATCCCATGTTTGCATAATTCCAGACAAGTTGCTGAATCTCTCCCAACCTCAGTTTCCTTACCTATAGAACAGAGCCAACAATATCTGTCACCAAAAAAAGTACTGTGGGGGGTTAGATGAGGTGACTCATGTGGGTGACCTTGGCATATGCCGGTGCCTATGCGCACCAAAAAAAATATCATTGTTAATATAAATGGGGCCACAGGAAGCAGGCAAAGTCCATCACGAAGTGCTTCACACTTCTGTGGGAGCAGAATAGATAGACAGGGCCTCTTGGGACTGCACATCTTGTAGCTAATGTCCATTATCCCAGATTTCTCTTGTTTAGAAGTTTCCAAAATATTTTCTACTCACCATCAGAGTCCCCATAAGAAGACAAGAGACCAGGAAGCCTCCTCTTCTTCCCCTCATCTTTTAAGAACTCTCCAGGCAAGCTTCCAAATCTTTTATTTGGTGTCCAGTAAACAGATGAGAATCTCTGGGCATTTCCTGTCTCATCGTTACCCAATGTTCTACTGAGATGAGCAAAGAAATCTCTCTCTCTCTCTCTCTCTCTCTCTCTCTCTCTCTCTCTCTCTCTCTCTCTCTCTCCCTCCCTCTCTCTCTCCCCCTCCCTCCCTCCCTCTTCCCCCTCACTATGTCCCTGTGCCCAGGTGATGCCCCACACAATTGACAAGTTTGCCTATATTCATCCAAGGATATCTCTACCCAAGAAGAAAGATAAGAAAGTGGAAGCCAGTCTAAGTTCACTCCTCTGCCTTGTTCCCCTGGGGCCTGTTTTGCCCCCCCACAACTAGGCATTTTGTCCAGATACAATTTTTAGATGCCCCCGAGGAAAAGATTCCCACCACTTCCTTTAAAACGCTTTGAACGCGGTGACCACCGCAAGTGAAAATCCCCCAAAAGCCTTGTGTGGTTTGGATCTGAAAGTACAAACGAGGAAGAAGAAAAAAGACAGAGAAATTCAAGCCTTGTGTCCTGTATTCCTTTCTCTCTTCCTTTAACCCACCCCCTTGTTCAATGTCAGACCCAATCCTCGGCTTCCCCATCATTTCAGACTGCAAAGTTTATGAGCGCAAGGAAGGCCAGCATCAATTCCCATCATTCAGTTCAAGTTGTGTTCTATGATAAATAATAAATAGTAAAACACTGGATTCATGTTGTTGCCCCAAAGTAAAAGAGAGAAGGAGGGAGACAGAGAGTAGGAGAAAGTCAAAAGAGTCACAGACAATTGTAACAGGATAGAAATAAATTGGTTAAGGGTCCAAACAAGAATTTGACCCTGAGGAAGTCACAACAAAGAATTAAAGAAAATCATGAGCAATAGATGCATACACACATACAGGCATATATGATAGGTAAATACATACATACATACATATGTACATACATAGTCATACATACATGATAGATGCATAAACAATGATAGGTAATTGACAATAGATGCACAAGTGACCATGATAATATACATACATGCATACCTAAATTATAAATATAAAATTACAGAGCATGTTAATGTAATAACAGTGGTAGCCTTTTATTGAGGGTTTTTGATAGCCAGCTTACAGCCTAAACTTTAAAGACCTGAGTGTCTTTCATTCGCACAACCGCCTACTACTATGTGTTTTGTCTCAAGGAATTGGAAGCATTATCCCTGGGGCAGAAGTAAGTTAAGGAACTGCAACAGCCTATATAGCTTGTCCGAAGGTCACCCAGCTGAGCTATTAAAACTGCATTCACACTGGGAGCCTGTGGCATCATGCAGAAACATGATACCCGTGGCAAAGGAGCTACGAGCATAGAGTCACATCTCTTGGCTACTGACACTGGCTCGGCCTCAAGACAAGCCCCATCCTCTTCCAGGGCCTTTGTGTCCCCACGTGTAAAATTAGAAAGCCAGACTCAATTAAGAACTTTCTACAAAGTTTCAGGGAGCAAATATAGCAAAATCTGGCTGTATAGGCCAGACGACCCAGATGTTGTAAAAACTCAGTTTTGCCCATATAGAGTGAAAACGGTCATAGCCTACACACAAACAAAACGAGTGTGGTTAGATTTCAATGAGATTTTATTTAAAATTAATACAAATAAACAGGCACACAGGTTGGTTTCATACACGAGCTATAGTTTATATACCCTGGACTAGATGATCTTTAGAGTGTGGTGGGTTGTTGGTGTAGTTGCTGCTGCTGCTACCGTTGCTGCTAGTTACTGTGGTGGCGGCGGTGATGGCGGTGGCAATGGCTGATGCTGCTGCTGTTCTGATATTCTAGAAGTCCCTGGTCCTGATGTGCAGTGGTAGTGCTCAGGATGAAGAGGCAACTGTGAGGAGCCTGTTGCCATAAGCTTTGGTGGCTGCCCCATGTGTTGTTAGGTGACTCTGGCATCATTTTCTCGGACACTGGCTAGCTGGCATAAGACTCGTTCTCAGAACCCACGGCGAGTTGAACTGTCCGAGCCTATGCACAGGCACCCTAGCCTTGCACCCTGGGCTCCCAGGCTCTCCCCTAAAGTGGGATGTGAATTCAGCCTCTGGATGACTTGGCGATTAATCGTCATCAGCTTGCTGCCGAGTGCTGTTCCGGAGCCCTCCCTGCTTACAGGATAGCGTACATGCACTGGATTGGGGGAATCCAAGCTTGTCGAACTTTACCACAGACAAAAGTCATTCTGCACACAGGGAACTGAGATCCCTCACTCTTGGGAGTCTTTGACATGTATGCTGTCTTTAGGAGTAGCATGTATGTCTGCTACAGATAAAAGGACAGGACCCTTCTTGTCCCTCTAGCAAAAATTCTCCCTCGAGAGCCCACAGCCCCAGGGTACTTCATGGATTTGGCACGCCACACCATCAGTGCCTCTTTCTTTTTCACCTCATTTATGGGGTGTTTTGCATCCTACCCATTCTATCTGCTAGTCCTGTTGCCTCATTTAATGACTGAACCACAGTTTCCCCATCTATCCATTGTCCACAATAGCAGCACCTACCTGGTATCATCGCCAAGATTAAATAAGACATAGTATGGCAAGCATTTTGGCCCCACACCAAGTACTTACCAAACGCCTTGCCATCCCTGGCTGATAGATGTTACTATCATCTTGCACTTGGCACTTTTCACAGAATATCACACTCAGTCTTCACCATGTCCTTAGGAAGCAGGAACTATGGTGATTGTTGCCTCACCAGTAGGGAAGCTCGGAGTCCAAAGTGGTTAGTTATGTGATTTACCCAAGATCACCAATTATGAAAGTGGGGTATAAACCCAGTCAGTTAGATGTCAAACTTCTGACTCTTAATACTTTATTCCCCTCCCCCAAACCACATTAGTTGCTTTTAAAGGATGGAGTGGAAATTACAATGAACCCAAACCAGCCATGAAGTCTTTGTCAGCCCGAGTACCAGTGGGTAGGGCAAGCTGGCCCTAGAAGTGCCTCTATAGAACCTTCTATGGGAAATGGTCCTGCCATCCTGCCTGCTTGACCTCCCCTCCCTCAGGGCCCTGGCCACATTCAGTGTTTCCTGCTGTGATTTCCTTCAAGCTAACACAGAGCCTTCGGCTGCATTTTTATTTTTTTAATCTCAGTCTGGTGCAGAGAGAAGGCTGTACTGCAGCTTTGAAGCCAGATAATATTGCTCTGCATACCGAGGCTGACTGCTCACTGGATAGCCTTGGTCGTGTCCAGAACCTTGCTGAGCCTCAGTTTCCTCCTTTGTAAAATGGGCGTGAGTCCCCACTTGAACTGCTATGGGGAGTGCCTGGCATATAGAAGGTTCTCTCTAAAGCATGTATTTCCTTTATTCCCCATGCTTAGAGGGTGGTGTGTGACAGGTTACCGTTTGCTTAGTTAATTCATCTTTGATTCCCCCACAACACTCTGTGTGGTACCTAGCACAAAAGCCACAAACCTGTCAATATCTGATTGGATTGAACCTGCAGAGAGCGAGACATAGTAAACCACAAGTAAAAATAAAATAACTGTATGATTTCAGGAGAGAGATTGCCTCCCATAAGTGTCCTAAGTAAAACCCTGCCAGCCTCAGTTTCCCCTCTGTTCAGACTCAGGGACAGCTTCTCCTAGAGGACTCACATAAATGGAAGTCTGCAACATCAGAGGTTTCTAATATAATAAGATGGGTAATGAAAAGATCCTTCTTCCCCAGGCCTCCAGTGAGTCAGAGCTCTGTGCTTGGCTTTGCCCCAGGGAGTGCTGAGAAAATGAAATATCGTCTGTAGCCTCATGAAACCTAAACAATTCCGTGGGTCAAAACTCTTCCAGAAGGGCAAAAAGGCATCTCCAGTGAGACTGGGGACGGAAGAGAGTAAAGAGGTGACCATCAGCAGGGTTTGATTAGTGGGGGGCCCTGCCTCATGTCTGCCATGAAGGCTGCTACCTGTTTGCTTTGTGGTGGGACATGTTTGTTTGGCTTGTGTGAAGGACGCTGGTGAATGACAGCATGTCAGAAACCTGCGAGGATGTTTGACTTCCCCCTCTGCTTCAATAAGCTCTTCCGCATCCCGACACCTGACTGATACCACAAATCCTCACCTGGACAATAAACTATTCTTTTTGGTAATATAGATAAGCCAACCCTGAATCTTAGATTTGCTCTCTATGATGTGTGTGTGGGTACACACGTGTGTGCATGTGAGCCTATGTGTGTGTGCGCACGTGTGTGTGCATGTGTGCGTGTGTACATATGTGCATGTGTGCATGTGTGTGTGCATGTGTGTTTCTTCCCTCCTGGTCTTTTGCCACCGTAAGAAAATAACGTTGGAGGCACTCGGTTTTCACATAGCATCTGTTTGCTGTTGATACATAGAGACAACTTCAGCAGATTCTGTGGTGTGCTGCTGGTTGCTTAGTAGCTTCCAAAAGTAATGCCCCGGGAAGTGAGAAATAGGCCACTGGTCAAAACGTGGACTGGGAACTTGTTCTTTATTCTGCTTCTCCCTTCCTGTACCCACATCCCTGACTTCGTACAAATCAGCTTTGCCCCAGCTCACCAGTACTCTCTTCATGCCCCGCATCACCCCTGAGAGGAAACAACTCCAGGAAGTATCTGCCTTCCTAGCCTTCAGGATATGTAGGAAACTGGGATGGTGTCCCACTGCCACCTCCCACAGGAGATGCAATAAAGGGAGGGTAGCCAGACAGATTTAGGGGCTAGTCTATCCAGCCAGCACACAAGGGTATCTGCAAAGGTCATCAGGACTAGCCTCTGTACACAATAGTACCAGAGCTGTCCAAAACCAAACCTCTTCATTAAGATCCCAGGCAGAAGGCTGCAGACACTGTCCTGGTCCACATCTCATTGTGTAAGTCAGGAATGGCTATTGGTGGCTTATTTTATGCATCAGGAGAAGCCCTATTCTGTGGGTCAGAGAAAGGGGTCAATGGCCCGACTACCTGTGCCAGCTTCCCTTTGCTTCTGCACCATCTCTATGATGCCAAAATGGTATGTTAAGGTCTTAGGAGCTCCTACAGATCCACATTACCATGAGCCTAGACATCTCATAGTTTTAAATATCTAAAGGCAATTTAGGTCAGATAACTGAAATGGGGGAGTCAGTTTTTGAGGATGTCTGCACCACAATTGGGTTCATTTGATTGATTGATTGATTGATTGATTGATTGATTGATTGATTTTTACCTCAGAGAAACTCCTTGGAACTGTTTACTTTGTGCAACTGGAGAACCTGTGCATTTTCATGGGAGAAGATTAAGGCTTTAAATGTATAGCGATACGTGCTCATAACAGCAGCACTTAAGAAGCTGGGACAAAAGGAAGATTACCATGAATTTGTGGCCATCCTGAGCGAACAGTGGGTTCTAGGCCAGCCTGGGCTACAAGTAAGACATTTCTCTAACTATCAAGGTCTGGAGCGGTGGTTCGTCAGTCAAAAGCATGCGTTGCTCTTGCAGAGGACTCGGATTCAGCTCCCATCACCTACACGGTGGTTCACAACTGTTCCAGTTCCAGTTCCAGGGGACCCCATGCCATCCTTTGACCTTCGCAGGCACCAGGCATGAATATTACGTGTAGCACACAGATGTGCATGTGGGCATAACATATATACACACAAAATAATACAATGAATCTTAAAAATGCAAACAAACAAAAACCTTGATCCAATCCAAAAAGTACACACAGGAGGGGAAAGGCAGGGAGGGGAGCAGAGAAAAATGTAAAGATCAATAAAAATCAATTTTAAAAAAGTACAATTAGAAAGAAATGAGGAATCCAACTTTAGGAACTCGCAAGTGAATCATCTTGCATCGCGCCTGCTTCCTCGCACCTTAATCAAAATACAGTGATTATCAAAAGGCAGAAATGAGAAATTTGGGATGTGGCTTGTGGACTGGAAGAAAGGGGTATCGGGTGTCTCCTTTCCATTCAACAGCCACTACCCTGCCCTGCTTCATGCCACTAGTATATGACTAACTCTCTACTCCAATGTTTGCTTGTGAGTCCATAGAGAACAGGTATGCTTCTCTCAAAGACCTGTTAAAGAAGAAAGAGAATAGGCAAGCCGGATGTGGTGGCTCACGCCTGCCATCCAAGGACTGGGGAGGATGAGGCCAGAAGATTTTGGAATTTGGGGGCATCATGGTAGTGTGTTCAAGGCCAGTGTGGGCTACATAGAAAGACCCAGTCAAAAAGAGAAAAGAAGAAAGAGGGGAGAGGGGAAAGGGAGAGACGGATACAAGTAAATGTTTCACTACCATCAGGAGCTCACTCAACAAATGTGGGTACCTTGCCGGCAGTAGTAACTTGGGCCCCAAACTGAGCCATTTAAAAAAGGTCTACCCTCTACTTTGTCCTATAGAGCCTGTGTGAATCTGCAGCTAAGTACTAAGTACTCAGCATTGGAGTAGGGAGAACCAGCAGTGGGGTTCAGCTCTTCTCCTCGATAAGTATATGTACTTGAACGAAGGGTTTACCTTCCCTGTGAGTTGGAGTCCCATCCTCAAAACAGAAATCAGGATAAGGCTAGTTCTTCTCTCATCAGGTCTTGAGAAAAGGCAAAATGAACTTAGCACACAGGCGAGGATCTATGTGTTCGCTTAACCAATACCGGAAGATGGAGACATGAGGATCTTGAGTTCAAAATCAACCTGGAATATAAAAGGAAACCTTGTTTCAAAAAAATCAAACTAACAATAAAACACTCTCTTGGTTTGCCTTTATTTTTTTCTCTTCTTGTATTTGCATACCAACACCCACCTCTGCAAACAGGCCTTGTAGCTTAATATCCAACATGAACACAAGGCAATGCAAGAAAAGATCCAACAGGATAACCAAGATCACCCAAGCCCCTTCCGCAGAGTTTGGTGGGCTGTTTGTCCACACTCTTTACAGGGCCAGCTAGCTCCCACCCCACTTCCCCTCCTTCCCTCACTCAACTCTCTCTTTTGTGACATTCCAAACACCTACTTATATGTCAAGTTCAGGCTGTAGATGCTGTCCAGTTGGTAGAGTATGTGCTTGCCTAGGATGCATGAGGCCCTGGGTTCCAGCACAAACTGGCAATGGTGATACATGCCTGTAATTCCAGCCCTCGGGAGACAAAAAAAAACCGAGAGTTCAGAGTGGTTCTTATGTTCCACAATGAGCTGGAAGGCAACCTGACTGTCTTTAAAAACAAAACAAACTTCCAATTCACGTTCCTCTATACCCTGGTTGCATGCCTTTGTCTTCAATTAATCTTCACTCCCGCCATGAGATGTCATACCTCAATCGCGCTGGTTCGTGTCTTTTGTCTAGTCTCTCTAGAATGTAAGCTCCCACACACCGGTCAGGAATCTGGCTACACCTGCAGCTGCTGGAGAACAGTGCCTAGGACCGAGCCGTTTTCTGAAAGTGAACATTAACAGCCTACCGAAGGAATGTGTGCCGGAATAAGTGAACGAACGAACGAATGAATGAATAATTGAACCTCTAGGTTTTATCAAGGCCAAAGAGGTTACAAGGAAGAAAAAAAAAGTATATGTCTGGTCTCAGGTGTGACTAAAGTCCCTACCACCTGCCTAACCCTGGGATTTTCTTCCTTTTGTAGAAGCCAGACAAGTTGCATTGGCTTGACTCCAGGAGACCCCATTAGAGGTAAGCATCCCCAGCCCACCTTTTAACTGAAGCGTGAACAGGAGGGGAAATAATCCCAGCGGGCCCCCTGGGGTGTATGAACCGGGATGCCCACACCCGGATCCCTGTTCTGTTCCCCACCCCATCCCCACAGAGGGAACAGTGCCTGGCGCGGTTGGTCTCCTGGCCGACCCAGCTGGCGGCGGCGTCGGGGCTGTGCGCCTTGGCTGGACCCGCATTGCCCCCTAGTGCCGCACAGAGTCAGGGCGCCCGGGCTTCCCCGCCTGATGTCACCGCCGTGCAGTCAGCCCAGAGGCGGCTCATTGAAAGCAGACCCTCCTCGCGATCGCTGGGCGGAGAAGGCACCGCGGTCCGCAGTCCCGCCGCGGGCCGGGCACAGCCGGGCACCCCCGGCCCGGCGCCCGCTCCTCCCCGCGCTCCCGCGCCAGCCCGGCCAGGCGCGCCTGACGTGGACCATTAAACTTGGAGCTGCCGCCTCGTCCCCTCTTTCCTCCTCCCTCTGACAGGCGAGCGAGCCGCTGGGTGCAGGCAGGCGACGTGCTGCCGGGCTGGGCTGCCCGGGGGAGATGACTTCTCGTCAGGAAGACGCCTCTGGAAAGAAGATCACGGAGGGAGCAAAGTTTCAGGGCAGCTGAGGAGCCTTGGTCGCAGCCCTTCCGAGCCCAATCTCCTTCCTGGCTATGGAGGGCGGACTCTAAAATGAATCCCGATCTGGACACCGGCCACAACACATCAGCACCTGCCCATTGGGGAGAGTTGAAAGATGCCAACTTCACTGGCCCCAACCAGACCTCGAGCAACTCCACACTGCCCCAGCTGGACATCACCAGGGCCATCTCTGTGGGCCTGGTGCTGGGCGCCTTCATCCTCTTTGCCATCGTGGGCAACATCCTGGTCATCCTGTCAGTGGCCTGCAATCGGCACCTGCGGACGCCCACCAACTACTTCATTGTCAACCTGGCCATTGCTGACCTGCTGTTGAGTTTCACCGTCCTGCCCTTCTCCGCTACCCTGGAAGTGCTTGGCTACTGGGTGCTGGGGCGCATCTTCTGTGACATCTGGGCAGCGGTGGATGTCCTGTGCTGCACCGCCTCCATCCTGAGTCTATGTGCCATCTCCATTGATCGCTACATTGGGGTGCGCTACTCTCTGCAGTACCCTACGCTGGTAACCCGTAGGAAGGCCATCTTGGCACTCCTCAGTGTGTGGGTCTTGTCCACGGTCATCTCCATCGGGCCTCTCCTTGGCTGGAAAGAACCTGCGCCCAATGATGACAAGGAATGCGGGGTCACCGAAGAACCCTTCTACGCCCTCTTTTCCTCCCTGGGCTCCTTCTACATCCCACTCGCGGTCATTCTGGTCATGTACTGCCGGGTCTACATCGTGGCCAAGAGGACCACCAAGAACCTGGAGGCGGGAGTCATGAAGGAGATGTCCAACTCCAAGGAGCTGACCCTGAGGATCCACTCCAAGAACTTTCATGAGGACACCCTCAGCAGTACCAAGGCCAAGGGCCACAACCCCAGGAGTTCCATAGCTGTCAAACTTTTTAAGTTCTCCAGGGAAAAGAAAGCAGCCAAAACCTTGGGCATTGTAGTCGGAATGTTCATCTTGTGTTGGCTCCCCTTCTTCATCGCTCTCCCACTTGGTAAGTTGGGGACTGGCAGAGGGGAGATAGACCTTTTTTCCCTGGGCTTCCTGATAGTCTCACCCTAAAGTTTTTGTGTTGGTTTGGCTATTTTTATTTTATCAATGTGTGTTTGGAGATTGGATAATACTGTTTGTTCTGCAAAGGCTTTGCAGATTGGGGAATTGGCTAAGAACCAACTCAGGTGTTGGTGAAAAAAAAAAAAGCTAAGGTACTAGGCACTTGAAATAGAAGCTCAGGCGGAGAATCTGGGATGTGGAATGACTCACTCGCTGGCCTCGGTTTAATAATTAAAAAGGACACGGGGCTCCAACATCACACCAGTGTTATTTCGGTAGTAACGATGTGTCTGAGAAGGCAGCGTCACTAAGGCAGCATACCAAATAGTTTGTAGTTACTGCAGACGCGGCACTGGGGAAGCAGGGAGGCGGCTCCTACAGAGAGAGGCAGTGTTCATTCAATATTTGCAGGGACCACGTTTCTCAACCTTGCAGTGGCTGCGGCCTCCCCCACCCTCCTCCCTCTCTGCTGGCTCTCCTCTCTCTGCACCGTCGTCCTTACCAGATATAACAGCATTTTCTAGCCACACAGCTTTTTGGGGGGCCTTTAAGTTTCTGAAGCTCGGGATTTGAGAGAGAAACATCCTCAGTTTTCACCCCCAAAATGCTCCGAACTCTGGTGATTTATGAAATGCTCAGAATTTAATGATAGCTGACCCTCAGCTTTGACTATAAGAAGCCAAAACTAAGCAAGGTGGAATTCAGTGGCTCCTGCCCAAATCTACAAAAATGCGTCCATCAGTTTTGACTTGGGGGTCCTAGTAAGTAAACTGTTCAAAAGGCTGCCCATTTCCTGCTGGAGCAAAAACAAACCCAAGGTCTAGCTAAAATAAACAGAGGGGAGGCACCGTGACATACTATTCACATGGCTTGGGAAATCCTTGTTCCTTTTCTGGTGCATGGATCTGCTTTGATTTCTTCTCCTATCCTCTGATGAGAATGTGGCGGGGGGGGGGGGGGGATGAATGGAAGTGCTCAGGGCATGGTACCAGAAGAGAGGGCAGCAACTGCATACATGCAACAGACCTCACACACCAGCCATCCCTGCAGGGTCTCTTGGTGACCAAACCCCCTCTGCAGCTTCTGCCAGGAACGGGTGAATGAAAAGGCAGTGAATGGCTACCAAGAGTTTCCTTTTTTTTTTTTTTTTAGGAAAAAAATCTATAACATATTGTCTCTGTGATCTTTTTTAAAGGAAGTCTGGCAGACTAATGCTATTCAGAAATATTTTTTTTCAATGGTGTTAAATAGAAAGAGCTTGAAATTCTGTCCCAGGAGTGATTATGTCCCAATGCAGAGGAGAATGAGTCTCCTTCTCAAGGTCTTGAGACCTTTGACAGCCTTGTTTGATTAACAATGGGTTAGCTTGAACTGCATTGGGCCATCTCTAAGATTGTGGTTCTGTATAGGTGTGATTTGGTCTCTCATCAGCCATATGACCTTGGGGTAATCACTGCTCCTCTGTGAGCCTCGGTTTCTTCATCTGCAAAATGGGACTAATTAGTCTTTGCTCCGAGGGGTTTGTGTTGATGTAATGAAAAGACAGGAAAGTATCTGAACCTCAGCAAGTATTTAATCCAAGTTAGATGTCAATACTCTAAATCAAGCCCCATTTACCCTAGTGGAGGTAGCAGAGGACTTCTTCTGTATCCTTTCCCAATCCTGCACCTGTTACTTCTTCCTGGATATACCCACCAACATACAGAGGCTATGACCAGGGCATGTTTAAGAAGAAAAGCAATCCAGTAGGATTCAGAAATGATCACTGGTGCAATCCTTGGCTCTGAGCTTCAAAGGGAATGGAAGCTTTCAACAAGTTGAAATGGAAAAAAATAGACTCAGGTGGTACGGGCTACAGAGTTCTGTTTGGTCTTGCTCATCAGTTAACTTTGTGACACTGGACTTGTTGCTGTGTCTCTCTGGTCTTCAGATCTCATGTATGGAGGATAAGATGGTTGAATGAGACCAAGGGAAAATTTAGTGAATATAATGACCGCCCAAGGAACTCCATAGTAACACAGCCCCCTGGGTGCCACCTACAGATGCTCAGATTCAGTCAATCAGGTGGATCTAGAGTCTACATGCTTAATCAGACCCCAGGAGATTCTGAAGTGGTGTACCACAGTCGAGTCTTTGAAAATCATTGGTCAGGGGGCTGGAGAGATGGCTCAGCGGTTAAGAGCATTGCCTGCTCTTCCAAAGGTCCTGAGTTCAATTCCCAGCAACCACATGGTGGCTCACAACCATCTGTAATGAGGTCTGGTGCCCTCTTATGGCCTGCAGGCATCTACATAGACAGAATATTGTATACATAATAAATAAATAAATATTTTTTAAAAAAAAAGAAAATCATTGGTCAGAGCATCTCTTACCCCCTTTGGAGCCTAGCATCCTTAAGTGGTACAAGCTTGGACCTTCCCTAACCACCCAGTGGTATGAGATGACATGGCTTTTCTCTGTATCCTATGCTTCAAGTTGCCAAGCCTGCCTTCCATGTCTTCTTTTGCTTTTTGCTCATGCCTGTTGAGACCCTGTCCTTCTAGTATTTGGGGTCCTTAGTGTCCATGCAATAGCAGTGGAAGGTCACTCACTTCCCCAGCCTGTGGTGCCCTCAGCCTTGTTCTCCTCTCCTGTCAGTGGAAACTTGACCATTCATGCCATGATCACCAGGGAACCCTCCAGTGTGTTGTCACTGAGTGGGCCCAATGAACATTATTCATCCATGGAAACACAATAGGTGAGGTCACCCATGTAGATGAGCTGTGGGTTTATAATGGCTGTGGAAAGGTCAAGAACTGAAACGGAAGGCACATCGTCAATGCTTATTTTCTGAATAATTTAAGAACATTACAGCAAGATGGGGCTGGAGGTTCCTACTTCCTCCAGTGATGCCCAGCAATATTGGGCAATAGGAGCATTTGGGGAATCTGAAGGGGGCTCTAAATTCTAAATTTTCCATCAAGGATATTTTCCTCAAAGGAGGCAAAAGCAGATGTGAGGAAGGGCTACGCTTGACACGCAGGACAGTACAGGTAGGAGTGACTTTCAGTCCAGCTAAGACTTGCAGGTGCCTGGATGGCATGAGATTTCCATAGCTGTGTTTGCTTTCTCCATAGGAGAGAAGCGTTGGGATTCCTTCCTGAAGGAGGGAAAATAGACATGGCCCTGCAGGACCCTGCTCTGGGGCCCCCACTTGTTTTTCTTCCTCCCTGATTTTTTAATTTTTGGGAGCAGGGTTGAGCCACCTGCAGAGAAGCCTCCCGTGGAGCCCTCCCCACCTGCGCCACCCCAGTCATCTCTCCTCAGTCATCTCTCCCCACCCTTTCCCTGTGACCTCAGACCCAGCTGCATCAGGGATCAGCGCTCATTTATTCAAGATCAGGGATGCGCTTCATCAAACAAGAACCTCTTTCTTTGGCCCCTGGAATTGGGCCAGGGAGTGACAGAGAATCTGGACCAGAATATAGTAGTATTTCTGTCCCATGGGCCATGCATGATGTCCAAAAGAACCTCCAGCTGCTTGGTAGGACAATGAAGAGCAACTCCCACCAGAGGGGAGACAGGCTGGCCACGGTCTGATGGAGTGGCTGGACTCTTCGAGGAGTGTATATTTCTGTATAAGGATGAGTGGTAGAAAGTGCCAGGCAGCCAACAAGCGCCTGGGGCTAGTGGGCTGTTTAGAAAACACTGGAAAGTTGCCTTGCTCCAAATCCTTCTTCCTCCTTTTGAAATGCTGAAAGGCACCAGGAAACCATTCTTGAACTAACTGCTCTCCCCTCCGAATAAATGAAGGTCAATTTGAAAGAAGCAGTTGTGTTCCATATAGTATTGGAACCAAGCAGCAATCTGTCTCCATCCATTTGTCTCTCTTCTCATTCAAAGGAGGGTGGCGGGATTTATGAACTACGAGCACAACTGAGAATGAAGGTCTCAGACATCAGCTAGGACAGTCACCCTCACAAACAGGTGTGGATCCTCCAACTCAGCTTTGAGAGTCCCTCGAGGAGAACAATCACTTTGAGAACTCAGGGAGGAGGGAAATTTTTTTATAAACAGGGAATCCTTCCTAGAAGAGGGAAACATTACTGAACCATTTATTAAATTAAATAATTTATTAACATTTGTCCATTTATTAAATATTTAACCAAAGTCTTCCTAAAGTGCCTACTATGTCTTTGCTTCTGTACTAGAAGCTGGATTGTTGAACCAAAACTAAATATGGTCTCTACCTGACTACTCAACACATGGTTATTGAATACATACCTTGTACAGACATTTTCCTGGACTTCCTATGGTCTTATCCCATTAACTCTCACAGAGATGCCCTGTGAGCTAACTGCTAGCTCCTTGTGGATGAATACACCAAAGCTCACCACTGTTAGAGTCTTACCCAGGGTCACACAGCGTGACAGCGCTAGAGCCAGGGACTGAGTCCAGCACTCTCAGAACAGACCACTGTCTGTCCACTACACCTAGCCTCCCTGCCCACCAATGGCAACCTGCTATCATAGTGAGTTCTCCAGGAAACTGCAAACCACCCTGTCACCACCCTGTCAGAAGACAGGAAGGACACCGTCATTGTAAAATCCTGCCCACCCCTAAGCGGGGGGGGGGGGGGGCAGGGAGGGAGACCAGCTAATAAAGTGTCAGGGCAGGCTAACTTAAAGCTAGATTTTTCTCCAAACCGCCTGCAGTGTGGGTACTAAGCATCCTTTAGAACAAGGCCTTTGTCAGTCAGTCAGCTAAGCTGAAGGAAAAAGTGGAAGGGAACTTGCCTTCCTCCTAAGAATGTGGGTCACATCTTTAATCATGCATTCATTCACTGAGTTAATATGAATTTACCAAATGGGTACTGTGTCGAGGGATTTTCCTAGAGAAACTATGGTAAGTAAAATAAGTGTCATAGAACTTACTTCTAGGGAGGTAAACAGGTATTTGAAGAAACACAAGAAGAAGCGCAAATGTATCTGTGATGAGAGACAGAAACTATTTAAAAGGGATACGTGTATGATGAGATCCCAGGGGAGTACCATGCAGGGAGAAGGCTGAACAGTTTAGAGCAGCTTCTTCTTCAAGAATATTTGTAGAAGAGAGATCCATGCAGCAGGAAGGTCTCCTGGAGCAGGAAATGATGGGAAATTTCCCAGAGCTTAGGATGGGAACAAACATGGGTAAGATTGCAAGCATGGGCAGAAGCCTGGCCATGCTGGGACTTTAGGCCATATTATGGGACGTAGAGGGATATGGTTCAGCTGCTGTTCTTGCAGGGGACCACAGTTTGGTTCCCAGCACCCACTCACATGGAGTCGCTCAGAACCACCTGGAATTGCAACCAGGTAATCTGATATACCCTGTTCTGACCTCCAAGGACACCTATGCTCATGTGCATAGTTACACACACACACACCATATACACACACCATACACACACACACACACACACACACACACATACACACACAAGATCTTGGAAAAGGTCACTCTGGCCAACATGTAGAAACTGGTTATGGAACTGGAAACAGTTAGAGGAAACAGTGACTTAGACCACGCAGGTGACAGTGGAAACAGCAAGAGGCAGACAGATTTGAGGACTCAGTGTGAGGGGGCACAAGAAGATTAGTGAGAGACGTGTGTCCAGAATAAGTCTGATGGTAGCAGAGAACCATCTGGGTACCGTTTGTTGAGCTGGGAAAGGCAGGATCAAGGACCACCTGAGCACAGGCAAGAGGGTGTCTCCCAGAGTATTCTCCAGACATCCTCCAAGACTCATGAAACACCACAGTGGGCAGGACCTACTGGGTGTTATTATGATTTGAGCAAAGAATATCTGACCCAAGGCTCAAAGCCCCTGTGGGGAAATGCAGCTATGCTAAGAGGCATCTGACAGGCATTGTTTTGAGAGCCCAGGCCCTTGGACCCCACCATCAACCTATTGTACCAGAATCTCTTGTGAGATCAAGAACCTTGGGCCCTTACCAAGCTTTCCTGGATGCATTCTTGTGCATCAGGTACAGCTTAGCTCTCCTTATACCTAGGAAGCTGTGGATGGGATACCCAATAGATATCCAAAGGGAAAAATGTGGCTAAGCTTCCATTGCACAGCCAGACATAGCCTCAGTCCTAGCCTGGTACTGGTCCAATCCATAGGGGGGAGGGAGGGATGACAGTGTCTCTCTCCTGGAGCCCCCCCAAAACAGAAATAAAGTGAGCACAGTGGAGCATCCTTCCCACACAGGGCATACTGTGTGGGGTCGTGACCCTGTAGGCAAGCCACATCATCCCTGTCTCTAAAGATGAGGACACCAAGTTCAGAGAGAGTTAATCACTTGCCCAAAGTCACACACCTAGCAAATGGTAGAATCCAACTCCGCACGTGGTACTCAATAAACACTCATTGTGCTAGCTCTATTGTTAGTACACTGCTTCCCCCAAATTCGTCAGAGATCTGATGCCCAGAGTTTCCACTGGCTCATGACAAAACGAGGAAAACATTGTGTTCTTTTAAAAATGAGATGTATTCAATCTAAATGACTGTCCTTTCAATCTGAAGACTATATCCTTTCTATTTTAAGACACCAAAAATAGCATTTTAGAAGGAAAGATGATAATGAATGGTAATGGTTGTATGTAGTGTGTGTGTGTGTGTGTGTGTGTGTGTGTGTGTGTGTGTGTGTGTGTGTTGTAATGTCCTTCTTGATAACTTTAAAAAAGAAAACAAAAATCTGGCAACTCTGTCAGTCGCCTCTAAAAATAATCTCAAATTTGAGTTTCCTAAGGTCTTGAAATCTTAGACAATACATAAAGATTAATGGGAAAGAGAAGGAAGGAAAGAAGGGAGAAAGAAAGGAAGGAAGAAATGTAGGCTGTAGAAATGAGCCGGTCTCAGCCTTCCAGTGAAACCAAGTGGGCTGAGACAGAGCAGCCAAGAGGGAGGAGTGGACTGTGCAAAGATAGGTCGGATGCACAGGGCAGGAGCCAATGGTGGAGGTGGGCAAATCTGCTGGGGCACGGGGGCCACATAAGTACCAAAGGGTCATCAAGGGCCCTGTGAAGGCTTTACCTGAATATATGTGAAGCTGTAAGAACAGTGGACGGCTGCCAGCCTCTGTCTGGAAATTGCTCTCTCCCACATGTGCAGGACTTGTCTGCAGCACCCCTACTCCCTGAACACCTCAGATGATGATATGCTAATGACCCCCACACTTTAGACCTTGCCACTTGGTGCCACCCCACAGCCTCTGACCTGTCCTATCCTCAGATTTGTGAGGTGGTCACTGAAATGATCCCTACTGCACAGTTGTGAATGTGAATATCAGGGGAGTTGGGGAGCTTTGCCTCAGAGCGGCTGACGAAGAGCTGACTATGAGTTCAAATCCAAGCCATCAGATGGGCTTGTCATTAAAGAGCTCTTGGGTGGAAGTGTATGAAAACATGAGAGGAAACCTCTATTCTTAGAAGGAGGCAAGGAAAGGCAGATGGCCACTGATCATAACCTCAAAAGGGTATAAAGAACATAAAAAATAATTGGGTCATTCCGCTGGCAAGATGAACCAAAACCTCTCTTTGATTGTTGACACTTTTGGAAGACTTTTCAACTTCATGGTTTATTGCCGCTAATGACAAGCACATTTGATCAGATTTCTATCAAATTGGAGGACAGAAATATTTAGAAACTCTCCCCCAGTGCCGTTTCTGGCTTCCGTACATTTGAGACTGGATTTGCCTCCTCCTCCAACCTACAAATGATGCCAGCACCGCAGGACAGTTCTCCATCACAGGTCACCCTATGTCCTTCCCTTGATGTCACAGGCCAGGCAAGCTGAGTATTTCTAGACACTGTGTTCCGCAGCGACTGGCTAGTGATGACCTAGCTATGCAGAAAGAGAAGGCTATGAACTACATACACGGAGTGCAGAATGCTGCAGCGGAACAGAACGTAGGCTTAACCCCACTGGCTTCCCCTGAAACAACACCTGCAAGGGGAAAGGGAGAGCAGGGAAAGCGATCCCTCAGCAGAACAGAATCATGGGAGTAGAGAGGGGTCCCTGTTGATCTCAGCTAATAGGCCTTACTTTGGAAAACAAAGTAAGGGCCTTGGATCCCTGAGGTTTCTTCCTGGATTTTCGAAAAACCCATGAAGAAAGGAGCCTGTCGGCTGGGCAGATGGGTTTGTGGATAAAGCACTCGCTGCATATGCATGAGGACCAGAGTTCAGATCCACAGAACCGACAGTAAGCTGGAATCGGTTATATTCATCTATAGCCCAGGAAGGCAGAGGAGCAACATTGCAGCTGGCCATCTGTGGATTTCATGGGAGTTAGAGGTTAGTTTAACCCTTGGTAGGAAGTTTTCAAAGCAAGGATCCCTCGTTTAATTCACTTGCTCCGGCCCTACAAGTGAGCCGCTAAGCTAGGGCTAGGATACCCAGTAGGCTCACTGGCCCTAAATCCTTAGTGACCAAGAGAGTGGCTGGAAGAAATGGATCGTTTCTAGAACCGGATAAAGAAAATGCTTTAAACAGTGAAAGCCTACAGGTTATAGAAGAAACAGACAGAAGGGTGGGCTGGAACGAGAAAGAAATCTAGTTGTGTGTTTAGGAGCTTGTAGGGTTGGTGTGACTGTTGGGAAGGGGGTCCTCAGCCCATCTGTCCGCCTCACCTAGCCTCTGGTAAGGTGCCTCACAGGTCAGACCGGGTACCATGGAATCCAAACTCCAGAGCAGCCTGTCCTCTTAAGGTGGTTAACATTCTCAGCCACACCCACCCACAAGTTAGCTGAGCTCTCCTCCATATACACTGTGCTACAAACGTTGCCCTAGTGAGCAAGTCAAACCAGAAGGTTCAGAAACATCGCGGTCTAGCCCAAGCAGACCATTCTTCGAAGAGCCTCCACTGAGTTTTTGCCCAGAGTCTTGCTCCCCTAAACTTTCCCTGTGGCCTAGTGGGATGAGTGGGGGGCTTGACATCACACTTCTCTGCAGGGCTTATGTGTGTATTGGAGGCTGAGCCCCAGAAGGAGGTCAGAATGAGATCAAGGGGTGGGGCTCACTGTCACCTGCAAGCATGGATCTACCCCATGGTTCTCAGGATCAGCACAGGGCCCGCAGATAGATGCAGGGAAGTATCTGGGTGAGGAGGATGATCCACCAATGAACCACAAAAGCTTAACATCTCATATAGTCAGGCCAGATGCAGTCCCCTCACATGAAGAGAAGACAGAAGGCCCTTTTTCCAAAAATCCGTTTGCACCCAGCTCTTTGGAATTTACCTGAATATGAGTGTTCTTAGGGGGAGGAGGGTTGTTATACTTCCATGACCGGCTTGGCAGTCTAATAAAGCCCCTCCCCAAAGTAAGCCCACAGAAGAGGCAGGAAGTCAAAGCTTACCAATTATACTAAAATGCAGTTATTATTGCGTTGAAAAGCAAATTGATTGTTGAGTGGGAAAGGTGCTTGGCATATTAAACAAACATGGCCTGGCAGCCAGTCAAAGAATCAAGCACTGTAGCTTCGAAGTGGTGACGAGAGGAAACGTTCCGTGAGCTCTGCAACAGATGGAACAGGATCGAGTAGACCTGACTTCTGTTGGCGACAACCCCTGCAGAGTCCTCTGTGGCCCCTGGCCTGCATTCTTGCCGAACAAAGGCAAACTTGCGGCCAAAAGGTTTGTTTTGTTTTGTTTGTTGTGTTGAAATATTTTTTTCTTCCCGTCCAAATTCACAGACTCCTCATAGCCTAGGCTGAGGACCTCTCCTTGGGAGGTCCCAAGAATAGACTTCTGGGTGTGAGGTTTCTAGACTCTGGTTTACAAAAACAAAACAACAACAACAACAACAAACATATTTCTTAAACTACTGTCTTAGGACCACAAGATGTTCGGTCTATGCCAACGCACTTTCTCTTTTGCTTGACTACTTCTTGCAGTTGGTTTGATGACCTACTTAATTTTTTAATCTTGATTAAGTCAGAAGAAAAAGAAAAATGGAAAAAGAGAAAAGAAATCTGCTTCTTCCAGGGCCAGAGTTCACTTACTCTGAGTACACTATCTTCCCGGCTGTAAAGTCAATGGTAAATTACTACAGGTACTTAGCTTCTGATATGTAATGTGATGTTACGAACGAGTTGGTTAGATACAGGTCTGTTAATCTATCAGGAAGTAGAATGTCCACGATATCTGCACAAAAAAGAAAGGCAAGCCTTTGAATTACATATTCAAATCTCATTTTTATTTTAATTTCTGCTACGTTTTATTTATTTTGTGTGGTAGAGGGATGCATGTGCCA
The DNA here is from genome assembly GCF_903992535.2 of Arvicola amphibius. NCBI lineage: Eukaryota > Metazoa > Chordata > Mammalia > Rodentia > Cricetidae > Arvicola > Arvicola amphibius. The sequence continues at coordinate 76,498,597 of NC_052050.1, forward strand.
GAGGGCAGAGGTTAAAAGACAACCACAGAAGTCATAGCTCTTTCCTTCCACCACGTGGGCCACACGGATGGAACTCAAGCAGTCCGGCTTCACAGAGCCATCTCTACCCACTGAGCCGTCTTGCCAAGCAGCAATCCCACTTTCAAAAGCACTGTGCTGGTGTGCAGAGAAGGCTCAGTGGGCAAAGCACTTGCTGAGGAAGCATGGGAGTCTGAGTTTGGAACCCTGGACCACATAAAGCCAGGATCCGTACCTCCTGCCTGGAATCCCAGCTTTGTGCAACAAGGTGGGAAGTGGAGGCAGGAGAATCACAGACCAGCTGGCCTGTTGCACACAGTGCTTAACAAGGGGCTCTGACTCAAACAAGATGGAGGGGGAAGACCGTCCCTGAGGTTATTTTCAGACCTACACACACACGCGCCTGTGTGCACACGCACTCATAAGAAACAAAAATTAAAACTTTTAGCTTATTCGTTTTCAAGGGCCACTTTAATGAGTAGGAGCAGATTATTAACTTTTCCTGTCCTCTTCTGAGTTCACATACTGCAAAAAGCAAATTCTACTTGTAATTAAAGATACCATATTAAGAAGATTAACAGAATGAAAATTCGGTTTAACAGAGTTGTTTGGACTTCCATGCTGTTTAATGAGTTCAGAAGAAAGATAAAGTATCCTTGGTCATTTAATCTAAGTGCATGCATGTATTCACACTTCACCTTGTGTGAGACTGGGTAGATCCTGCTGTTCTCTGTAGTGTACTCAGGCTATCCAGCTCTCCAGTTCCTGAGGACTCTCCTCTCTCCACCTCCTATCTTGCTGTAGGATACCTGTGATAACAGCTGCCTCCGCCAACTTTGTGTAGGGTCCGGGGATTTGAACTCAGGTCCTCACACTTGGGCAGTAAACATTAGCTCATAATTTTCCCTGTAATTTTATTCATGTTCTGCTCTCTGCTTCTCAGCCACAGAAACACTCACAAATTCTCCTGGTTCTCCCTGATGCTGCCACCGCCCTGACCACTCTTCCATTCAAAAACACAGCAGGTTGTTTGATGTTTTTTTCCTTTTGTGTTCTTGTCAAAATAAAAATTCTTCCTACTGTTCTCAACAGCAAGAAGCCATTCATTCATACATAATATCATAAATAAAAAAGACAGGAAAGGGAGACTCTCTCATGACGGTGGCCGATTCACACCCTCATAGACAGCACCTTCCATAAGGAAAGATACCAGTGGGCATTCCCAAGCCTCTTCCATGAGGACACTAACCCCAGCCATAAAGGCTCTGTTCTTATGACCTTCTCTTCCCAGGCACCCTCTCCCAACCCCACTGACAGGGATTTCTAACATGCAAATTCAAGGACAGCAGAACTGAGGCATTCCGACTACAGCACCGTCTATAATATCACACTTAGTATTTTTCTATGGACTTTCCAGGAGAGAGAGAGAGAGAGAGAGAGAGAGAGAGAGAGAGAGAGAGAGGGGAGAGAGAGAGAGTTTGGATTTTTTTCAACACTTATCAAGCACAAACTTCTCACCATACCAATAAATTCTCAATCTTCCCATTTTCTTTCTTTTTGTTTCTCCCATTCGGTGTGCTGTTGAATTCTATAATAAAAGGTACCATGATGTGCCTAGCCAACCCCATTATGTAAAAAAATCGGCAATGTGCTCATGAGGCCACCCACTCGCTAGATACAAGTTTACACTAAAGGTATGTTCTTATTATACCCTGGTCCTGGTCACCACCTTATACCTTAGTAAATTTTTATAAGATCAAATTCTTGAAGTGGAAATGAAAATATTCAGGGGTGGTGAGAGGCAGAGGTGAGACAGGATCTCAAGGAACCTAGGCTGACCTTGAACTTGATAAGGAGCTGAGCGCTGAGATTACAAATGTGTGCCACCAGACAGGCTTATGCAGTGCTGGGGACAGAGCCTGGGGCTTTATAATTGAAGGGCAGGCCCTCTACCAATATAGCTGCATCCTGAGCCCAAAGCTGCCTTTTAACTGAGAGCCCCTTGCTACTCAGGGCTCAGGAAATTTCAGGCGTCAAAGTAACAAGTCAGCTTCCTCCCTGAGGCTCCCAGACAAGCGTGAGTGCCTCAGATCCTCCCAGCTAAGTTTGGTCAGCTTCCCAGAGTTCAAGCAGGGCTTGGTGCTGCCATCTTGGAATGCAGCATCGATCTGCCAGAGGAAGCAGAAGCCTGGAATGTGCGCCTATCTCCCAAAAACTGGGAATAAAGAGTAGCTGCCTATGGTGTAAACCAGATTCAATCTTCCACTTAGCAGCCAAGCCCACCATGGTTCCCATCAATGCCTCCAGGCTCCAGGAGTGATGCCCCAACTTAAAACCATGAAGAAATGAAGGAAAATGCTGATTCCAGGCTGGTGCTGGGCCTCGGTTGATAGAATGTTCACCTAGTATACACAGAGCCCTGGGTTTCATCTCCAGCACCCATGAACTAAGAGTGGTGGTGCCCATCCATAATCCCAACACCAGTGAGGTGGAGCCAGGGTATCAGATGTTCAAGATCATCCTCAGCTAGATAGGACATCTGAAGTCAGCCTGGTCTGGAGACCTTGTCACAGAAAAAGAAAATGTTGTAGCTGTAGGCCCTAGCACCAAGGGACTGCATTAGTTTAAAAAAAAGAAAGAAAGAAAACCACAATCTATATTTAGGCAAGAGGATGACATGCTCACAACATTTTAGTTTCAGTATTCAAACTGTCCCCTGAAGAGCCCAGGCTCATACTCTGGGCACTCACTCAAGCACCACTCTGCACTCTGTAAGGGGAGCTTTTCAAGAAGTGGATGGGCTCTGGCTGGACAGGGTATAATTCAGTCTTGACCTTGAACCACTGATCAGGAAGGAGAGGCAGAGTTCTTTTCAGACAGGACTAAATCTAGGGTTGCTGGGACCGGCCGCTAGACAGATGGGTAAGGGGTAAACTTTGACACACTGCCCCAAGACCAGGATTTCAAAGGAACTGTGCAGAGGCAAGACCTCAGTCAGTGGAGTCTCAGAACCAGACTGGGAAGCCCTTCCTGTCATCTGTCACCAGCGCTGCCCTGCCACTTCTTATCTTTGTGAAGAGGGCATCACAAACATCCCCCTCCTCAGAAACATCCTCGAGTGTTCTTCAGGGTCCCTGGCTGCCCAGAACACTAGAAGGAATAGAGAGAAGCTAAAGTCAAACAGATCCAGGTCTCTAGCCTTGTCTCCACCCATCTCGTTGAGCCTTGCTTAATCCAGCTGTTAAAGGGGACTGGATCCTCCCCCTCGTACAGTGTAGCAAGGAATTGGTGAGAATATACAGGAAGGATTCAGCCAGGCCACAAACACTAGCAAGCAGTCCTTAGGCATCAACTGCTAACACACGAAGACTCGAATTCAGCCTCGGCCCAGGAACAAGGATAACAACCTGTCCATATCGTTATGATCAATCCATCATCATGAATTCGAAGAAAGGAATGCATCTTTCAAAAAATGGTAGTGTTCCAAGCCTGTCATCCCAGAACTAGAGGTTCAACAGGTCAGGGTACCAAGTTTGATCCCCAGGACCTACATCCTAGATAAAGAAGACCTACTACTGCAAGTTGTGCTCTGATTTTCACATGTACACTTTGGTGCACACACACGTGGGCACACACACACACACACACACACCACAATTAATTAATCTGTAAAAGAAAAACCAAGCCCATACTGCCATAAATTAATCTGTCTGAGATACTCCACCCTCAGTATCTCATTGATTGATCAGCCAGGTGAGCCTGCTCGGCAAGGAATAGCCGAAATCCAGCACCGTTTCTTCTGCATACCTAAGGTTTATTCTCTTTGGTAAATCAAAGTATAAGCCTCACCTAAAAACCTCGACCTGCAGGCTAATAGATTGACTGGAAGCTTTTCCTCGGTGCCTGTCTGCCTCTTACCCCCTGTGCAAAAGGGATTGCATCGTCACTTTCAGCCTCAGAATTGGTTCGTTGAAACCACAAATATTCCTCCAGCCCAAACGAACGAGCCCAAGGTCTGGCACAGTGATATGTAAATAAATAAGGCCTCTTAATGAAGTCAACTTCCTGGCTCCTGCTCTCAAGGCATGACTTCCAACGGCTCAGGGAGCCCAAGCAGTTAGGTAGAAAATAGGAAAGAGGAAAGAACGAGGCCAGCTCCTCTAATTCATCCCAGGCTTAGGGGAAACCAAGAATATTCTGCCTGTGACTGTCCTGGGCGTACCAGCTCTGAGCCACCTCCCCTGAGATTCAACAGTAGGGACAGCCAAGGATCTCTAGGTACCCCGCCCTCTGGGCTATGCTGATGCAGGCTCAAGTTCAAGACCCAACAGTTGGATGAGGTTAGACCATGCTCCCTGCATCGGTTCCTGTTCACACCAATCTAACAGAGTTCAGAAGATGTGGGACGTTGTTCTTGGTGTTACGGTTGACACATACCCTTTACTGTCACGGCGAGAATATTGAGTTCTTTGAGAAGTGAGGAAACTATTGTTTAGTGTTTAAACAGTGCTCCCAGAGCCATCCCTATAGAAAATGATTATGAGTGGGGCCTGAGCTGGACCAGCCCCTTGCCTAGTGATATTGAGAAAGACAAAAAAGGAGTGTCCTAGTTAGGGTTATGATTGCTATGATGAAACCGTGACCAAAACCAAGTTGGGGAGGAAAGGATTTACTTGGCTTACACTTCCACATCATGGTCCACCATGGAAGGAAGTCAGGTCAGGAAAGAAACCAAAGGCAGGAGCAGATGCAGAGGCCATAAGACAGTGCTGCTTACTGACTTGCTCACCATGGCTTGCTCAGCCTGCTTTCTTATAGAACCCAGGACCACCAGCCCAGCAGTGGCACCACCCACAGGGACTGGGCCCTCCCACATCAATCACTAATTAAGAAAATTCTCTACAGACTTGTCTACATGGAGGCCTCTTCTCCACAGAAGCTCACTCCTTTCTGAGAACTCTGGCATGTAACCAGGTGCTATAGAACTAGCCAGCCCAGTAAGCCAGTGAGATATTTCATTGAGTAGTGACACTCACCATCAGTTCTGAGGATCTGAGTTCAATCCTCATGGCCACATGGTAGAAGGAAGGAACTGATTCTTACAAGTTGCCCTCTGAACCTCTATATATGTGTTGTGACACACTCATGTACACACATACACACACACACACATACACACACACGCGCACACACACAGAGTGAGAGGGGCAACAACAAATCAGCCCCTCCCTAAGGGCCAAACTGTGAACCTTGTCATCATTTAGTGTTCCTTGATCACTTGTCCTGAGATTTGCATGGGTTCCCATCTCTCGTCTGTAAACTAATAATAATAATGCATTCATATCAAGTTGTTATGAGAGTTAATCAGGATACCAGATATAAGCATCTCTACCCCAGTCCCTGGAGCGCAGTAGAGACTAATGAGCTGCTGCTTTTCTTCTCTCTCCTCCGCTATGAAAACTACCCCATCCAGGACTGATTCTCAGGAAGTCTTGTTTATTGACCAATTAACTAATGTGATGAGTTAATCCTTGCGGAGGTGTGAATTTATGATAGCGGTTTTCTGTGTTAGCCTCCAAAACACCATTTGCCTCACAACCTGGGGCCTTGCAGTTTCACCATTAAGGTATGATTAAGGATGGAAATAAAGGGGAGGGGCCCAATGCAGAGAGACTTTCCCACACAGGGAGCCTTTCTCCACGTCTTATCACTAGAAGTCATGCCACCAGTGTCAGAGTGAGAGAATCCTAAGGAATTAACAACCAGACAAGAAAGGGGGTGTGCCTTAAAAGCTGCAAGTGGCTATTAAAAAATAAATAAATAATAAAGAAGAAGAAAGAAAGGAACCTCAGGCATCTGAATCTCAGGATAGGTGTGAAGAACACCAGATAGAAATCAAAGACTGATGGGTCATTTGCCAACGTTTAATACAATTGCTTGGGATCTGTGGAGTTGAATGCAATAAGGCTTCATTAAAAAGTAGTTATAACAACTAATAAGACTCTAATTAAATTAGCTTTCACTGGGCAGGCTGCTTGTGCAGTCCTAATTAGGTTATTTGCTGCCATTGGCTAAGCCTGCAGACAAAAAATGACTGTGTTGTGTCTTCCACTATGCTAGGAAAGCTGGGCCTCAGGCTGGGCAAGACCCAGTAAGAAAGCCAACATTGGCTGGGAATGAGGCTCAGCTTGGAGAGACCTTGCCTAACATGCAGGAAGTCCTGGGTTTTGTTCCCAATACTACATAAACCCAGCATGGTGGCGCATGCCTATGATCCCAGCCCTGGGGCGGCAAAGGCAGAATGATCAGAAGCTCATAGACACCTTCAGCTATGCAGGGAGTTGAAGCTAGCCTGCGGTGCATGAGTCCCTCTTTCAAAATGGATGGATAAATGAAGACACACAAAGAAACCATGCGTTTTGGGACATCTAAGCCTCACGTAGCCTTAGCTCCCCTAAAATCATAATGTTCAGTCAGCGAGAATCTTCATAGTCCCATTACCCTGAAAGCCAATTGTAAAAAAGGAAGGAGAAGTTAAAGAAAAATGCTGGGGCTTCATTAATAGATGAGGAAAGTGAGCTCACGTGAGATGAGAATCTCCTTCCATACTGTCTTCTGGAACTAGGACACAGCTCGGGATACCCATGCGGATTTCCAGTTGGGAATGAGAAAGAAGCAAGAAAGGCTAGGTTCTCAGAGGTCCTGGTTAATTGGGTGGGTAGGTGGTTTTAAATAGTGGAGGGTGTGTGTGTGTGTGTGTGTGTGTGTGTGTGTGTGTGTGTGTGTGTGTGTGTGTGTGAGGGGGAGCTGTGTGTGTCTATGTGTGTTTGTATGTGTGCATGTGTCTGTGTGTGTTTCTGTGTGTTATGTGTCTGTGAGTGTGTCTGTGCTTGTGTGTGTGTGTTTCTGTGTGTGTCTGTGTCTGTGAGTGTGTCTGTTATGTGTCTGTGAGTGTGTCTGTGCTTGTGTTTCTGTGTGTGTATGTTTCTGTGTGTGTCTGTGTGTCTGTGTGTGTGTGTGTCTGTGAGTGTGTCTCTGTGCGTGTTTCTGTGTGTGTGTGTCTGTGTGTCTGTGTATGCATTTCTCTGTGTGTGTATGTGTCTTTGTGTGTGTTTCTGTGTCTGTGTGTCTGTCTGTGTGTGAAGTAGGTCAGCACAAGCTAAGTTGTTGAGTTGCTTAAAAACACTCTACTCACTGCTGCCACAGCACCTTTCCCAGGACAGAAGCCTGGCCAGGCTGGTGTCCTGTGGAGCTCCCACAGGTGACTGCTGGAGTCCTGTGCATGCAGAACTAGCGGTCCACATTTGGAGTCACACACACACACACACACACACACACACACACAGAGAGAGAGAGAGAGAGAGAGAGAGAGAGAGAGGTTTATTTGACACAGTTTGAGGATGTACCCACCATGGTTAGAAAACAATGAACGCTGGTACTCAGCTTGCTTTGCCCCATTCAGTCTGGCACTCCAAGTCCCTGGGCCACCCCGTGCAGAGTGCTTCTTCTAACCTCGGTTGACCTAACCTTGAAAATCTCTCAAGCACCAGCCCAGAGGCTTATCTTCTAGGTGCTCCTCGAGCCTGTCAAGTTGACTGGTAAATTAACTGTCCCACCTACTTCCTCTCTCCAGACTTTGTGCTGCGCCCCTCACCAGCTGTACAGCCTTGGGCACATGACTTCATCTCTCCCAGCTTCCACTTGCTGCCTACAAGGAGGTGGCACTTTACTTTCACACTGTGTCTGTAAGAGCATTTAAAAGACTTTAAGTCAGGCAACCTATTAGTGGCCCACACTTAGATCCTTCCAGCCAGCGGAGCAATGACTTCCCCTGATTGGCTATACCCTAAGCCTGCGCACCCGGGGCCCATACACACTTCCCCCTCTGTACTAAAAATTCTACTTTTGTTTGCTCTTCATTTTTTTAAATATTTATTTATTTATTTATTTATTTATTTATTTATTATGTATGCAATATTCTGTTTGTGTGTATGCCTACTGGCCAGAAGAGGGCACCAGACCTCATTACAGATGGTTGTGAGCCACCATGTGGTTGCTGGGAATTGAACTCAGGACCTTTGGAAGAGCAGGCAATGCTCTTAACCTCTGAGCCATCTCTCCAGCCCCTGCTCTTCATTTTTGAAGGCACAGGGTCCCAGGTATTCCAGGCTTACTTCAAACATGCTATGCAGCCAAGGTTGGCCCAGAACTCATGATCCTCCTACCTCTACCTCCTGCAAGCTGGGCTGACAAACGTACACCTCCACACCCAGCTCTGCGCCATGAGTTCTTCCAACTCAGACGTGAAATCCTCTTTGCAAACCTGCTGCGGTGTCCCGGGGAGGAGCCATTACCTCCCTTGTACCTTCTCTGTCCAATGCCACCCCTGCTTCGGCACTCAGGGATCAGATGAGCTCAGATGTCCTTCTGCCTCAGGACACAGGGTCTCACCTCCCAGAGGTCTGGCCCACAAATGAAAAAAAAAAAAGGCGAAATCAAAGGAACTGTGAGGAAGGGGTGAGATTGGCTCCAACATCTGTCCAGCGTTGGAGCCAGCTGCAGTATAGACAGAGTATTTTGACGGACTCCTTATTAGATCAAATTCCAGTCAATTTCCTAAGCCTTCTCTTAGACTGACCTTGGCACTTCCTTGTGTGGTCCAGTTTCAGAAAGAATCTGGTTAATCTGTGTAAAAGTAAACTCCACCCCACCCTCAGTCTCTGCCTAATCAGGCATCCATCCTCCACCAGCCCCCAAGGACATCATTACTCTGGCTTGTCTTCAACAAGAATCCTATACAGGTTAGCACAGCACCGACTCCCTCCACCTGACCTTTTCTCCTAATGATTTCCTTCCACTGCCCCCCCCCCCGCCACCCACTCCACCTTGGCTATATATTCTCCCTTGCCCCTGCTGTATTTGGAGTTGTACCATCTCTCTCCATTGCAGTCTCATTGCTGCCATTCCCATTCGTATCAGGATGGTCCTGGATGAAGTCTCCTTGATCATGCTTTAACAGTATTATTTGATTTTTTTCTCCTTTAATTACAGAATCATATATGGAATACACAGCACATGTGGTAGTGGCTATAAGCATCGACAGTGGTTTTTATTCTCCTCTTGTGCTTCTCAGTCAACCACGTGCATTGATTGTATAGCAAGAAAGAAAACAGTTATTTAAGCCAGTGAGCTAGGACTGGCAGGATGGCTCAGCAGTAAAGGCCATTCAAGCCTTGTGACTGAGTTTGGTCCCTGGAATCCATCTAAAAGCAGGAAGCAGGGAACTGACTCCATGAAGTTGTCCTCTGATTTGCACATGTATATTGTGGCATATACATACCCACACACACACCATGCACATGCAAATAATAATAATAATGATGATAATAATAATAATTCCCTTATAAACAGGCAAGTTCCCAGGAGCTATACAGCGTGCAAACTTTGACAAACGTATCTCTGTGGATCTGGGGGTTCCCTGAATTTCACTGCAGTGTGGCTCTGGTTGGTGGCCTGGTGGCCTTTGGATTTCTTTCCTGTGACATTTGTGATAAAGTTTCTTTTTAACTGCAAAGTTCCTGTGGGGAAGCTGATTGCTGGCCCCAACCGGGATCTTCATGATGACCTCTCTGGTGGCTGCAAGTTTTACAAACAGAGGAGAGTTGGCAGTGTGTCTTCTAAAACACGAGCTACTGCCATGGGGTTGAGAATACAAGTTAAGGAGCACTATCTTCATTTTTTTAAAAATTGATTTGTTGCATTATAATTAACATCTCAACGCTTTCTTATTAGAGTAAAAATATAAATTGGATCCCCTCTAGTGCAGGAATAAAAAAATTTCAAAGAACAAACCAAGACCAGTTACTCCTGTTTGTCAGATGAGAATTTCCCTTACAAACATTAGCCCAGGATGGCCCTGAACACCCTATGTAGCGCAGGTGGGCACAGAAGTGGCAATCCTCTTGCCTCTGCCTCCCACCTGCTGGGATCCCACATGCGACCCCTGTGCCTGGCTTCAAACTGAGCTCTCTAGCACTGAGCACACACCCACAGGAGACTGCTCTGGGGAAGACTCTGCTGGAGGAGCTCAGACCTCAACAGCTCTAAATCCATAACTCCGGCCACTCAAGGTGTTAGGCTTTGATTTCCTGCCCGCGATGTCTGATGTCACCTTTCCCTAACCAGATTCCCTTGTAGCATCTGCCTCCCAATTTCTGTTTGTTTGTTTCTGGTATCCTGAACTCCATGAGAGAATTGAGGATTTAGGTGTGACCTACTTAGGAAAGGTTTTCTCTTTTTTATGGCTGGAGAGAGGAAGAGATTTGCTTGTCATTTGATGTCCCCTTCCCCCCAATCTTTACTTACTTCTATCATAAGTAAAATAAAGAAGATGTTTAAGGCGACAAGTGGACCACTTTCTCAGGTCGCTAAAATCCTGCTGTGACTGTCTTCCAGCGTGGGTAGCTGAATGACCACCACACTGACCCTCAGCCACAGTCCCGCTGTAATTGCCCTCCCTTCTTCCTTCCACTCCTTGTCTCCTTCATTCTTATTCCTACCTTATTCCCCCAGCATCTCTCCTCCTTTCAAGTCAATAGCTCTCTTTTTTGCTAACCTTTATCAGGTTAACACGGCTGTTTGCTCCTGGAATGTCCTAAGTAACTAGCATGCTAACAAATATGAGACATGGTGTGAGTTACTTCTCTTATTGCTGGCACCAACTATCTGACAAGAAGAAGCAGCTTACAAGAGGAAGGACTGACTTTGGCTTACAGTTTTGGGAGATACATTCCATTATGGAGAGAAAGACATAGTCACAGGTGGCTCCATGTTGTCAGGAGTGCGATACTGGGACTCCCCATACCTGTGTGGTGCATGTGTGAGTGTGTGTGTGTGTGTGTGTGTGTGTGTGTGTGTGTGTGTGTGTGTGTGTGTGTACACAAGCATGCCATAGCATGCGTGAGTCAGAAAACAACTTTCAGGCGTCAGTTCTCTCCCTCCACCATGCTTGAGTTCCAGGATCGAACTCAGGTCTTCGGGCTTGGTGGCAAGCTCCCTCACCACTGAGCCAACTCTAAGGCCCTCGAGTGTATTCTTTACCCAAGACTTGCTAGCTTAATTCAGCATCTCTCAGTGTGCACTTTTACCTTTGCAAACCCCTATTTGTGTGGGAAGCATGTCCTGTCCACTTCTGACTCTCTCAAGCAAGCTTTGTTTTGTTTTATTTTGCTAATAAAACATTTCTATAGATATCAATTTACTTAAGATGTCCCAGGAATGAACAGCCCCATTTATTACTGCATTGTTTCTGAACTTCCTTATGGTTGCCATCTCCTAGGCCCGGGGTCGTGCCTCCACTGCATCTCCAGGACAGAGGGTTGGGCTATTGTTATATTCATGATCACAGGGCAACACCCTGGGCTGCTTATCCTTCCACATCCAGATCCCCTCTCTTCTGAACGATGATCCCGAGTAGCAGAAGGCCTCTATTCACTTATTATTACACATCACACAGTACCGCACTGTGCCTAACACCCAGCCAAGAAAACATCAGAATAATGCTGAGAGATCTAGTCTCTCTGCAGGCTGTGTTATCATTTTGTCAAAATGCCCTTAATAACAGATGATTTGGAGCTTGTGATAGCTGAATTAAAAGGTGTCTGGTAGATGTAAGCCTTCCAAAGGCTCACAGTTAGCACCGCAGGCACAGGGCCCCACTCTGTGCCAAGGAAGTCATGCACATTATCGCCTTTAATCCTCCTAAGACCCCTGGGGCCACGGGAGAGGCTTGTCATCAGCCTCGTTTTTCCATATATGGAAGCTGATGTCCAGAAAGTGAAAAGCACGTGAGGAGCTCACAGTCGGATCTTCCAGGCACCACCTATGTACCAAGTGTTAAGGGGTGCTGCAGATATGGGAATGAGGAAAAGAAACACATATTCCCCCCCCCCGCCCCACTTTGATTTAGTAAAGCATCAGGCAGACAAACGCCAGGTGCTTATAAGCCTTAGTGAGGAAAAAAAGTGAAGTGGTGAGTTAGACAGGGTGCTGGAAATCAGAGGAAGACAATGTCGGGGGAGCACTCCCTTCTGTAGACTGAAAGTCACGTGACTGGAGCTGTCCTACAGGGATCTCAGGGACTACTCGGGCAAAGGTCCTAAGGTGAATGTGTATTTCAGATAACTGTCATCTAAAATGGCAGCAGACTGGAGGGAGGGAGGGAAGGAGGAAGGGAGGGAGGGAGGGAGGGAGGGAGGGAGGGAGGGAGGGAGAACCCACAAACTTTGTTTTCTCATTGGATAAAGGAGGGTAGATTGTAAGGGCTCCAGAGCAAATGCAGAGAATCTACAGAAGCTGTCCAAGTGGAAGAAATGACAGCATGAGATGAGTTCTGGTCTTCAACAGGAAAACTTAGGTCACTCTGAAAAAGCGTGATCCAGGATTTGCGAGGGATTTCAACCTCTATTTTTCCTTAGGTTAACTTTCTGTTGACATAGGAACACTTGCAGAAAAGTGTGCTGAACGTAGCATGCGACCTTATCCCTTTCGCCAAGTGAGCACACCCCTGTAAGTAACCCCCAAAATGAGACAGAAAAGGGTGTCATCCTCCAGCGTCACAGTGTATCCGTACGTAGCTCCTTAGGGCCTCTGTAAACCAGCTCATTCCGTCTTGCTTAACATATTCTCCCATTTCTACAATGACAGCAGAACCTACTCCTCCATCAAGGGTTCTCCTATACCGTCCTCCAAAAACACCTAATTTTACATTTCATTATACACATAATACAATAGACTGTCATATTAAAGGTTAAGTATAATGCTGAGCATGCTACTTTCAAACTTTGCATAAGTTCCTACTTCAGAATTCTGTCTAGTCGTTCTGTCTTAAGAGTCAGAACTCAACCTGGTAGGGCAGTTCATACCTTAATCCCATCACTAAGGAAACAGAGGGAGCTGGTGAGCGCAAGCCTAGCCTGGGCTATTCTAGGAAGTTGAAGGCCAGACTCACTTACCTCATGAAACCAGGTATTAAAAAAAAAAAATAGAGCTCACATAAATGTGATACAAATTCTGGAGATCCAGGAGCAAGCCTTGTCTAGAAGAATAACCGATAACCAGGAACTCATGGGCAGCATGGGCAGGGAGCCTGAGATCCATGAGCCTGTAATGCAGAATGAAGCCAGGATTTCAGAACTCTCTTCAGAGGGCAAGACATGGGTGGGAAATTCATACCACTGGAGCCCTTATTACATCCTGAGAAGAGAGCTAACCGCTTCTCTGTGTTGTCTTATCTAATCATTACAGTCCTCTGAGGCTGATCCACCGGACCACTAAGCAAACCACGGCCATGAGTCCTCAGGGCTTACAAACAGCAAAGCCAAGCCTCTAACCTGTTTTGCGGGTCCCCCCAGTCCCTCAACCACAGCCACTTCTTGCGTATTTCTTTCTTCGATCTGCACTAGGCAGACTGGAAATGCGGGCCCCAATACTTGGCTGCTGCTATAAGCCCCACTTTCTCCAGCGGTTTCCACTTTCACTGTCTTTTTCATACCTGGACTTTCCAATTAACGGCAGAGCCATTCATAAATGCGGTGGGGAACCCTGGCTCCGACTTTGCTTCCTTTCAGAGCGCAACGGCTCTTTAAGGCTGATGAAGTTTAAGGCCTGCCGTAAATCCAGGAAAGAAATGAATGAGCACTATTGAAATCGCCCAAGCCTCGAGTCAGACCACGTGAGAGACCCAGGAGCTACCGCGACAACTCCTTATTATCTGTCATTGAGAAGGGAGCCAGCAGTTAGCCAGGCAATCTAGACTGGCCACAGTAACCTCTCAGGGAGAGGAAGTCATGGTGTTTTTTGGTTACTTGGAAGCTGGCACGAGCTGTTGCCGAGTTCTTTGGCTTTGTGTTATGAAAGAAACTGATTTAATCAATGGCACTGCTGCTGTCTAATTAGCAAGCATGGCCATCCTCCTACATCAGTTCTGCAGAGATTAAACTTGGAATCCTGACTGCAGACCAATGCTCACTGCCCAATGGTGCAGGCCCTGACCTCGTCAGTCCATACCCTAGAGTTAACCACAGTGGCTCTGTAGCCCAAAGCTGGAGGTGCTTCCTCAAAAATCCAACCAGCTGGTCCTCTAGAATGCATGGTCTTGCAACCCAGATGGCTTTGGGAAAGCCCTGAAAGTGAAGGAGTCTCCCTTCCCCATAAGTGCCACCCTACCACCTGAACTAAGCAGTACTAAGCATTTTCGCCCTCCATGTTTATAACCCCAGCCCTCTGGAGGCTGAGGCAAGAGAACTGAGGGTTCAATTGTCAATCCTAGGCAATCAGTAAAACACTGTCTCAAAAACACAGAACAAAACAACAAATTTTATTTCTATTTCCCAAGTGCTCAACAAGAAAAGAAGGCACAGCTCTCACTTGTGTGTGTGTGTGTGTGTGTGTGTGTGTGTGTGTGTGTGTGTTTTGGAATGTGTGCGTATGTGTGCCTGCGTGGGTGTGCCTGCATGTGTACACACGTGAGATTACACGTGTGAGTATGAAAGCAAAGAACCTCGGGTGAGTTTCCCAGGCACCGTCCACCTTTTTTTCCCCTTATGACAGGATTTCTCCTTGGCCTCTAACTTGCCAAACAAGCTAAGGTAGCTGGACAGTAAGCCCATGGACTCTAGACCTCCCAAAGCTGGCACTGCAAGTGTACCTCCCCATGCCTACATATTTTTCACATGAGCTCTAAGAATTGAACTTGGGCTTTGGGACTTGCAAGGCAAGAACATTACCAACTGAGCTATCTCCCCCAGCCCCTTAGTTTTGGTTACTTTTTAATCATGTGTGCACTGCATACAGGCATGTATATGGAGGTCAGAGGACAACCTTGGGTGCTGGTCCTCACCTTCATCCTTGTTTAGTATCTTTCTCTTCTTTTATTGTCATAGAAACCTAAGTAAATACTCGGGGCCTCAGACCTGCTAGGCAAGCACTCTAACCACTGAGCCATGGACCAAACCCTTCTATTATTTGAGAAAGTCTCTTGTTATCTGTTGCTTTGTGACCAGGCTAGCTACCCAAGAGTTCTGAGGATTCTTCTGTGTTAGACTCATCTCCCCCACAGAAGCTCTAGAATTACAGATCATCATGCTATAGGCTCGGCTTTTATGTAGGTTCTGGGGATTCAGAGTTGGTGCTCACAATTGAACAAGCTCTTCTGCCCATTGAACATGGCTGTGTTTTCTTAAGACAGGGTTGCATGGAACCCAGGCTGATCTAAGATTTGCATGGCTTTGAATTCCTATATCCTCCTGTCTGCCCTTCCTGAGTACTGGGATTATAGGCATGTGTCACTCTGCGTGACCACAAATTCTCAATTTCCAGCCAGGCATGGTGTCACACACATTTAATCCCAACATTTGGGAGGCAGAGATAGGAGGATCTCTGTGAGTTCTGGGCTATCCAGAACTATACAATGAGAGCCTCTCAAAAACAAAAAAAAAAAAAAAAAACAAAAACTCTGATTTTCTGTATAAGAAAAGGAACCTGCCCAGAGCGGTCAAAGTCATGGTTTCTCAACAGTGATTAGCCATTGCTTTTTCTTTCACGAAACGGCTTCATTAAGTCAGTTTTGTCTTATTGCAAAAAGCTACATGTGTTCATTACAAAAAATTTAGAAAGCGAAAAGAAGATTATAAAAACCCATGCCCTAAGCAAAGCCGCTGAAAAGTCTAGAGCATTTATTGAGCCATTTTTCTGTGAAGAATATACATGCTGCCTTGTAATCTCCCCAGTGTCTTTCCACACTACAAATACTTCACTATAATATTGTATTAGTGTAATTAACTCTGAGGATTTCATGCAAAGTATTTTCATCATATTCACCTGTGACTCCTTCCCCTAACTCCTCTTGGATCCACCCTGCCTCCTTACCCCCTCCCAATTCCATGGCATCTTTTAAAAATCTATTTTTTAATAACCCACCCATACCTACTTGTGGTGCCCATATACTCATGACTGTAGGGTCCTCCGGTTGACCTAAGAGCAGTCACACCCTTCAAGAAAGCTGAATCTCCCTCCTCCAGAGGCTGTCTGCTGCCAACAGCTCCTCGGAGAGGGATGAGGACTCATGGGCCCCTCTGCTTCTGTGCTAGAATGCTGACTGGCTTCATCTTCTGCAAGTTATATGCAAGCAACCACAGCTGCTGAGTTCATTGAAACAGGAGGCCTGTCATGTGCAGAAAATATTGTTGAACTACCATCCTCTCTGGCCTTTGGTTCTGTCTTTCTTCTCTCTCTTCCACAATGCCCCCTGAGCCTTTTGTGGTAGGGGATGTCCCATTTGTGGTTGAGTTCACCATGACACATCATCTCTTCTCTTTAACCAGCTGGTAGTTTCTGCATTAATCACTTCCCATTGAGCAAAGACTCTTCTCTGATGAGATCTGAGAGGTGCACTAATTTGTGAGTATAGAGATATTACTATGGGAAGTAGTTTGATAGTATAAACATTTAGTAAAATAATAGCAGGTTCACCTCAATACCTGTGAGCTCCCTGACCATGGGTTCTTGGCCAGATTTGCAGTACCAGGCACAGGTTCCCCCCTGTAGAATAGACTTTAATTCAGGAAGCAGTTGGCTACCTTCATAACTTTCATGTCACTGCTGCCCCATGGGCATATCTTGACACACTGGTCATTGTCACAGGCTTCATAGATGGATAAGACTGATGGTAACTTCCCCTCCCCTAGTAGCCTACATAGAACCTTCTAGAACTATGATAACTAGCCAGCAGATAGGAAGCTTCCTAGTTAATATCAACTCAACTTTTCCATGTCAAGTGAACAATGTATATGGTGTCTTCAGCAATAGTATTTTATCAAATTCTAGTTGGCAACCAAGACCAGTGATGAGTATCTATATTGTTTGGAGGGTCTCCAGAATACTCTGACCAACAATTTGAGGTGAGGTATCCCACACCTGGCATTGGGCATTTGTTTAACAACCTATGGCTTCTGGGAGAAGGATTGTTCCTTGTGTATGAATACATACACATATGCTTATGAGTTTATATGTATGTGTGTGTATATATATATATATATATATATAGAAAGAAAGCTTATGAAATAGACACACTCTTTTCTGATCATACTTCATTAATCTTAACTGGTTAAATGCCATATATTATTAGGCCAATTACTTATGTCACATTTTTGAAGTTGATTCCAATTTCAGTCATTATAAATAATATGGCTATTGGAGAAGGCCCACTTATTGGTTCCTGGCCACCCAGCTAGCTTAGACCTGAAATAATCACACAGAAACTGTATTAATTAAATCACTGCTTGGCCCATTAGCTCTGGCTTCTTATTGGCTAACTCTTACATCTTAATCTAACCCATCTCCATTAATCTGTGCATCACCATGAGGTCATGGCTCACCAGCAAAGTTTCAGCGCTTCTGTCTCTGGCGGTGGCTCCATGGCTTTTCTCTGACTCTGCCCTTCTTCCTCCCAGCATCCAGCCTAGCTTTCCCTGCCTACCTAAGTTCTGCCTTGCTATAGGTCCAAAGCAGTTTCTTTATTCATTAACCAATAAAAACAACACATAGATAGAAGGACCTCCCACACCTTATGGCAATCAAATTTTTGTATACAAATTGTAACCCATATTTATTGATTCTCTTCCTCCATCATGTAGGTCCTGGGTATTGAACTCAGGCCATTAGGCTTGGCAGCAAGTGCCTTTACCCATACTTGTTGAGTTTTTTTATACTTTGGATGCCATACTACACGTTTCTCATGTATGTTTTCAGTTAACCCTCCAAAGAACTGTAGGGATAAATAAAATCTCCGTTTCATAAGTAAGGAATATGTAACTTAGAGAGATTGGCTTCCCCACAGAGATAGAGACAATGACTCTAAATTTTGACCTGTCACTCCAGCTCCAGACTTAACAACAGTAGCTGTTAAGATGCATTCTCAGAACCGCAGTTCCAGAGAACTCTGATACATAACTCTTGCAAGCTCTTCAGTCGTCTCTCTCAATTTCCCTCCAGACATCATGAGCCAATTTATACTCCCACAATCAGCGCGTGCTATTCTCCTCGCCAACACTATTAGCCTCGAATTGTTCGTTAGCGAAATGGAGCCCATTCTTAGTGCTTGGTCCTGCATGCGGACAAGCCAGCTCTTGATTGAAACAGTGATTTTCTTTAAATCAATGGTCCTTATTCCTTTTTTTAGTACAGGGCTCTTTGGAAACCCTGATGGAAGCTAGGAATCAGTTACAGAGAAATCGCACATCTGAGCATCGGGTGACCCTTTCCCTCTCAGGAGTTCACAGACACCATTTTTGGAGACTTGATGCCTTAACAACATTGGAAGTGAAACAGAAAGTGGGGCTAATGAACCCTGACTTCAAATGCTGGTTTTACCAGATCATCTTTTTTTCTTTTAATAAATCCATAGGGGAAAGATGCAACTCCAAAGAGACAAGGATAAAGCATCCGGCTTGACAAAGGGAGCACTAGCCATACAGAGGCAGGTAGCCAGGTCAAGACTGTCTCCTAAGGTCATTCTGTCCTCTCCTAAGCCAGCAAGAGCTCAGAGCAGATGGGCTAGCCTGCCTCCATTCATGCGTGTCAGCGACCTCTGAAGGAGTCTGGGATGCTCTTGCGGAAGAAAGAGCCTGAGATGCTCTTGCCAAACATGTTAGTTCACACGCTGGCCTTGTACATCCTACTCTTTTAGTATTTGCAAAACCTCTAGACATCAGCTCTCCTGATGCCCTCCTGGGAACAATCAGTGCGTTAACGCATGGGCAGAGGCACAAGGGAAAATGAAGACTGGAGCCCAGTCGGTCACCTCTTCTCGCTGCTACTGAGCCAGCTGGGGTTTTCTCTATGCCCTCATTCTAAGAAGGCATCTCTGTGAGAAATAGGGCCATGTTCCAAAATGAGCCATTGAGGCTCAGTGACACTGTCAGGCTTGGGGTTGAACATCAGGTTGAGACTGCAAGGAAGGAAGTAGACAAAAGAATTGGCAGGCCCGAGTGATTCCCTTTGGGGAGGCCCAGAGCAGAATTATGTTTGTTAAGTTGGGACGGGAAGGCCAGGCCACCGGGAAACAGAAAGAATATAGCAGTTTCTCAGACTAGAATCCAAACTGTGCTGGCCCAACCACCCAATCACAGCCACCATTGGGGTATTATAATACACAAAACCCTTTCATCCTAGTCAAAAATATGAGAAGATGACAGAAACGAGGATTTGGGATTCCTTTTAACACTGGCTTGATTCTGTGTTTTCATCTTTCTTCGCTTCCTCCGTTCTTCAGACATACCTTCTGCTAGCCTCTGGCTCCCATGGTGCTGCCCATCTGTATGTAATCTCAGGAAGATCTGTGACTTAAGATCCCTTCTCCTTCCACCTTCTTATGAGCTTTGCTCTGTGAGGTCCAGACAAAGGGAAAGATGATTTTTCATTTCTTAACAGTTTCTCCCAATTTGCCTGAGAGAAAAGGTCATCTGAAAGCTAATGTACTCGTATCCTGACATGGTTCCCCATCCCCCCCCCACCTTTACGTGCATTCCCTTTGAATTCTGCTCTGTATTTTGTTTTGTTTGAGATAAGGTCATGTAGCCTAAGCTTGCCTCTAACTCCTGATCCTCCTGCCTCTACCTCCCAAATGCTTTGCTTTCTCCGTGCTCAAAGTGTGCAGTGTCTTCAACAATAGAGTTTTACCATAAAGTTCCAGGGGGCAACCGAGATCAGTGGTTACAGACTGTATTGTCTGGGGGATCTCCAAGACTCTCCTGACCCACAACTCCAAGGGGAGGTTTCCCACATCTGACGCTGGGCTTTTTGTTTGGCATCCTACGTCTCTGGAAGGAGTATTAGCCTCTGTCTTTTTGATGCAAATATGAATTTGTGGAGGGGGGGAGGGAGGGCGAGCTTCTAAAATAGGAGATTTCCATTTGGCTTTTTAGGCACCCTTAGTGTGAGTTATCCTCCCCTGGTCCCTTCCTCTACCCTAGCCTCCCATCCCTCTTTCCACGTAAACCTCCCCCCCCACCACCATTATTGTCCTTCTCCCTCCACATCAGGAGTGTTCTACCACACCCCTCCCTTAAGCTCTTTCTACCTCACCTCTACCAGTGGCCCTTTTGTTATTTCCTTTGATTCAACACATACTCCAAGGTAAACACACAAACCTGAAGATTCCACACTAGGATCCTCCCATGAGTGAGAGCATGCAATGTCTCCCTCCATATAATGTTTTCTACTTCTATCCATTTACCTAAAAATTTCACAATTTTATATTTCTACACCGCTGAGTATGATTTCGCTGTATTTAGAGAGCACATTTCAGTTACCAACTAATGGCCATCTAGGCTGTTTCCATGTTATAGATATTGTGAAAATGGCTATGAACATAGCTGAGCATGCATCTCTGTGTCAGAAAATAAGAGTCCTTTGGGTTTATTCCCAGGACAGGTATAGCTCAGTCATATAATTCACCTATTTCTATTTCTATTGAGAAAGCTCCACACTGGTTTCCACAGCGTTTGCACCAATTTGCACTCCTTTTTAGAACTTCTTTAGGGAACCTGATAGCTTGGTATTTGCATATGAATAACACCTTAGAAGATAGTCGCACAAGAACTCACTCACAGCGGGCTCTGAAGTACTGCTTCCCTACTAAACCTCAGCTTTAACATCTGTGAAGTGTGCTGAGTCTGGTGACCTGGGACTGTGATCCCTGCTAGTTGGAAAGCTGAGACGAGAGGGTTGCAAATTTGAGGGCAGCTGGGACAACCTGGAGAGACCTTGTCTCAAAATAAAAGGGGAAAATAGGGCTGGGGGTATAGCTGAGTGGGAGGTGCTACCACCTAGCACTATGAAGCCCTAAGTTCAAACCCCCATACTATAAACAAACTGACAAAGAAAATAACCTGGGAAATGGGGACAATTAACAGTAGCTCCTACATCTAACCTCTGGGTACTGAACAGGATAACGCACCATAGGTGTTAGAAAGCCCCGCCACCTGACTGCTATCAGTTAGTGGTAGCTGATTTTAATGTTGTTTTGTTGTTGTTTATATCAAGACCACCATCTTCACATCATAAGGACCGCATCAGTCACTCATCTCATTGCTGTGGCTAAACACCTGACAGGAGCAAGGGAAGGGAGGAGAGGTTTGTTTGAACTCTCAGCTCCAGGGCAGTTGATGATGAGCCAGCTGACACCAGGACCTTGAGGCAGCTCGGTCCCTCCACATCCTTCGCAGTCAGGAAGCAGAGTGAAGGATACTGATGCTCAGCCTGCTTTCTCCATTTTATTCAGTCCAGAATCCAACAGTAATGCTGCCCCCAGTTAGGGCAGGTTTTCCCACCAGTTAATATATAACCTAGATAACCCCTCACAGGTATGGCCAGAGGTAGGTTTCCTCAGTGGCTCTAAGCCCTGTCAAGTTGGTTAACATGAGCCATCACAAAGGCCAAGTCCATTTCTAACCACAGTGAGAGTTGGCACCTGTTCTTTACTCTGAAATTAGGAAGCTGGACTCCTCTCAGGAGCAAAATAGCGTTCCTACTATAGGCTTTCCTGAAATGCATTCACTCAGAGCTCCCACACCTCCACGAGTAAAGGGAGTACTCTTCCCTACCATTCTGATCTGTCCTCTCAAAGATGGAACTTTTTCTTAAAGCAATAGTTTCCAGGCAGAGGCAAGTGGATATCTGTGAGTTTGAGACCAGCCTGGTCTATAAGACCTAGTTCCAGGACAGGCTCCAAAGCTACAGAGAAACCCTGTCTTGAAAAACCAAAATAATAATAATAATAATAATAATAATAATAATAATAATAATAATAATAATAAATTTCCAATAATGCCTTCTTCCCAACCAATCCCCTACAAGTCTCTCCTTCCCTATGTGTAACCAGCACCTCTGGTTTTCTTCCAGACACCCCCATACCCAATTTCTCATTGGGCATACAAGTCTCTAAACTAAAAAAGTCAGGGGTAGAAGGGAGACCAGGAGGTCAGGCCTAGAACTGAATCTCATTTTTACCACTGTGCAGTTTTGAACAACTTGCTTAATGACTGAATTGCTGTTTTCTGTTGTTGTTGGTGGTGGTGGTGGTTTCTATTGTTGTTGTTGTTGCTGCTGCTGCTGCTGATAACATTTAAACGGCACAGAATTATTGTACTCACCTCCTAAGCTGAACAAAATAATCAGTGAAATTTCCTTGATTCCAGGATCAATATTAATCTGCTTGATTAAATGCTCTGCCGGCTGCAGGCACTAGGAGATCTTCGATTGAGGCTCACTGCGAAGTGGAACAAAGCCTGAGATCTTCCTGCTGATGGGGACAATCTGAAACCCTGCATTTAAAAAGCCCATTTACGAGTAGAATCCCAGGGCTTCTAGGGATAGAGGCAGGAAGATCAGGAGTTCAAGGCCATCCTTAGCCACCTAGGGATTTTGAGGCCAGCCTGGGCTACATGGAACCCTCTTTCAAAAATAACAATTCAGGTCTCCCAGAACCACCAAAAGAACAGAGCATCTGGAATGGGTCAGGGAGCCCAGCATCCAGCATTTTCTCTGCATGTTTGGGGGGTCTTAGTCAGTTCAGGCTGCTCCAAGAAAGAGCCATAGGCTAGAACTGTTAGGTTACTCTATTTTCAGTACAGATGGGTTTCTGTTTCTCTTTTAATTATTAATTTTATGGTATGGGTGCTTGGCTGCATGTATGTATGTATATATGTCGCATGCATGGTGCCTGTGGAGGTCAGAAGAGGACATTTGATCCCTTGGAACTAAAGTTACAGAAGACTGGGAGCTACCGTATGGGTACTGGGAACTGAACCTGGGTCCTCTGCAAAACCAACAAGTGTTCTTAACTACTGAACCATCTCCCCAGCCTGTGTCTTTTCTCTTTTCTTTTTTTTCTAATTGTAACAATTTGTTTCTTTTGATGGTCCCTTCCAGATTTCAGGTCGACTGCTCCATCCTCACATGGAGGAGAAAGAATAAGAGCAATCTGGAGACCCTAACTTTGTGTTGTGTTGGGGATGGGAGCCAGTCTGTTACACATGCTAAGCAAGCACTTCCCTGCCCTCTAGAGTCCCATTTACTAGAGCCCTATTCCTTTGCTTTTTGTAGATTCCACCCTCAAGACTGAATCCCCAAAGACCCCCACGTCTGTATTCCATCACAGTGGAGGTTATGGTTGTCAGCCATGAAGTTCAGGACTCCTAACTACACATTGTGTGAGAGGTTGTTCTCTCATGGGACCATTGCCACCTGGGAGGAAAGCAGGGGGATCATCAAGGGACTGGAAAACAAGAGGCAGGAGGTAGGCTGCAGCCAGACATCCCCCAGGAACCCAGACATTCAAAGGGAGGACTTTGAATTGGAAGGACTGTAGAGAAATGACTAGAGAACATCTCACCTACTTTCCAAGAAGAGCGCCTCCTGATGATGCCTGAGTGGCAGTGACACGTGTATAAATAATACAGGGACAAATAGAATACATTGAGAATTCTCATAGTCTTCCCACGTGGCCACAGCCAACCCCACCCATCTCTGTATCTATCCTACAGCGTGTCTGTGAACTGAGCAAGGAATTGTTTTCCAGGCCCTTCCCTCCGGAATGCTGCCCTTCTATGAAATGTTTTTATCTGTGATAAAGGGCAGGAATTTCAGGGTTTTTTTAATTGAATTTTTTCAATGATCCATAAAAACATAAAGTACATAGTAATGGAATACAATGTGATATTTTGATACAGTTATACATTACATAATCTCTAAATTGGGGTGAACATAGGTAGTGTCTCAGACACTAAACTGGTCATTTCTCTCTCCTTTCTCTTACATATTTTTATGGTTTATTATTTTTATTTTATAGATATTAACATTTTGCTATAGTATATTTCATGCACTGCACACATGCCTGGTACCCATGGATGCCAGATAGGCTGTGTCCCTTGGAACTGAATTTACAATGGTTGTGAGTCACCAGGTGGGTGCTGGAAACAGAATCTAGGTCCTTTGCAAGAGCTGCTAGTGCTCTTCCCAGATGAACCGTCTCTCCATCCCTCTATCTCTTCCTAAATTTGAGGCAGAGTCTCACTAAGTGCTCCTGCTGGCCTAGACCTCAGAAGTCCACCTGTTTGCTTCTGACCCAAGACTAATGGAATCGCAGCATAAAACACCACGTACGATTCTGATCATTTCAAAACTGATTTTTCTAGTTTTTTTGAAATGCACCATGCATTCTTATTATCCACAGCCATGCCTCTGTGGAGCAGCACCCAGAGATTCTTGTTCCTGTCTGACAGACACAGCACCCAGGGTCATTTTAGGGCATGCTCACAGCCGTAGCCTAAGAGCCAGGATGAACTCCACGTTTCTAGAATCTGCGGAGTGGCTGCCAGTCAACACAGCAAAGAACAGTCATTTCATCATATAAAATTTCACAATGCCAGGCAACGTGCTTGGCTCTCAGGACACAAGAAGGCAAAAGGGGGTTCCAGTAAGAAGACAGAATACCCTGGAGCTGGGGACTGGCATCCCTCACTGTGCAGTCAAGGAACACTGAGGGCTCCGGATGACAAAGACAGCAAGATCCCCAGACATAGCCTCTGAGGGAACACTGTGTCCCAGATGGGACCAAACAGGTAGAAGGGAGATGTGCAGAGCCATCCGGGGTCCAGGGCCAAGCTAAACATGGAAGACTGGTCTAGAGCGAGGAAAAGTTTGATTCCCACCAACCAAAGGATGGAACAAAGGGATGAGTCAGAAAGAAAACTCAAATGAGCCAACAGCGGCAGGGAGACACGATGAAAGGAATCTTGCGGAGTCTAATGGCCTAAGTGGCCCAATCTGGCTGGTTTCCCATCTGGCTCCCCAAGGCCAGTAATTGTCCCTGTTCTGTCGCGGAGCCTTTCATCTGAGACACCTAGGCCTTTCAGTCCACTGAGAGGCTCATCTACCACCTTGGAGGAAGAATCAAGTGCTGGGTGGCCTATTTGTTCTGGGCTCAGAGAAACTCAGGCCAAAGAGACCCGGGTATTTTTTCTTCTAGCTTCAGGCCCATTTCAGAAATGGTGAGCACAAGGCTTAGAGTCAGAGGAAGGAGAGACCCTGAGAGTTCGTCGGTCCCTTGTCTCATACTCTATAGGCTTGGGCTGGAGAGGCCAAGCAATGGTGCCCACCAGATCAGATCATCTTTCTGTGTAGATGTCCCCCTGACCTGAGATCCATTCCTAGCACCCACATGGCTGCTTGCATCCTCTGTCACTCCAGTTCCAGGGGCTCCAACACCAGCTTCTGGCCTCAGTGAGCAGCAGGCATGCATACAGCGCACACACATACATACAGACGAAACGTTCACACACATAAAATAAAACAGATAAATCCTTTCAAAATTCAACTGTAGTCATGATCTCCTGAAACCTGCTACCTTTTCCTTTCTGATACTATTATGTAAGTCACCACAGACTAAACTTACCATTTTAGTAACCGTATGGCTTTTCACGGCATGAACGCTGCATGGTTTATTTTACGATCCCCTATTGTTGGCAATCTAGGTTATTTCTCAGTTTGGGGGAGCACTGCTTTGGTTCCCTACTCTTTTCATCTTGCTCTTTCAAGAACACTTCTAGAGGGCAAGTCCCTGGATGTAACACATAAATAAAAAACCATGCTCGTTTTGATCGTATTAGGTAATACCACGTTCCAGCCCTCACTCACACCCTCCACTGAAGCACACAAAAATGTCTCCTCTCCTGCTCCCTTTGCAAACAGAACATGAGCACTTTTTCCATCTAAGATTTAGTGTGTCTGTGTGTGTGCATGCGTGCATGTGTGTGTGTGTGTGTGTGTGTGTGTGTGTGTGTGTGTGCCTAATGAGTCCAGAAGAGGGTATTAGATTCCCTTGAGCTGGAGTTTCAGCTGATTGTGAGTCACCTTGTGGTTCTGGTCCCCTGCAAGAACGGTAAATGCTCTGATCTGTTAGTCATCTCTCCAACCCCTCCATAGCACTTTTCAGCTCTCATCTCAACCGTTAGCTCTCAAACATGTTCTTGCTTTTATTTTGCATTGTTTATGTGTAGAAGAATTTTACTTTTCACCAAGTCCTTAGCTGACCACTGTCCTTACCTTATTTTTTCAACCATCTGATTTGCTTGGTTTTCTACTTAATTGTTTTTCTCTGGCTGACTTCAAAGAAAGCTTTTCTGTATCAGAGATGCCCTTCCTTTTATTCTCTTGGGCTGGAGATGTAGCTCAATCGCACGGTATTTGCCTCACATCCCCAAGGTCCTGGGTTCAACCAAAGAATCTCAAAACAAAAACAAACTTAGTGTTTCTTTCAATTCTTCTTACGTCTTTGCTTTGAAAGATTGCAGTCTTTGGGACAGAGACTTAGTTCAGTTAGTCGAGTGTTTGCCTAGCAAGCATGAAGTCCTGATTCAGTGCCACTTAAACCCTATGTGGTCATGCATGCCTGTAATCTAGGCATCGGAGAGATGGAAGCAGGGAGATCAGAAGTTCAAAGCCATCCTTGGCTATGTAGAAAGTTCAAGGCCATGTCTCGTCCCCCAAAATAAGTAAATAAATAAATAAATAAAATTCGTGGCCTTACAGACATATCTCAACAAATTCGTCTGTATTTCTTCCTTACCAGTCCTAAAATTCTGCCACATCTTAAAGTATTTCTTTTATCAAACCCATAAAAATATTTGTGTATATTCTTTTCTGTTTTTTTTTCCCCAATATGAGGACTGAACTAGGGCCTCGTGCACCCTAGGCAAGCAGGCAAGCACTCTGCCTCTGAGTTACATCTCCAGTCCTATGATGACTTGTTCTTTTGTTGCTTTTTTTGTTCTTTTTAAGACAGGGTCTCACTAAGTTGCATAGACAGGAGTTGGACTTGCTCCATAGGTAAACGCTTAGGTAGACCTACAACTTGTGACCCTACTCCTACTTCCTCAACCTCCTATTACATATCTGTGCCACGAGGCCCCGCTCTCCTCTAATATTTGAATGAAGTTTTTGAATATGTAAAATCTTGAATTGTTCCAAGTCTATTTTTGTATAAGAAGCAGATGAAAAGTCAGAAGTAGTGGCACACACCTTTAATCCCAGCACTCAGAAAGCAGAAGCAGGTGGATCTCTGTGAGTTTGAGCCAGCCTGGTCTACAAAGTGAGTTTCATGAGAGCCAGGGATACACAGAGAAACCATATCTTAAAAAATAAAAAAATAAAAATAAAAAAGAAATGGATGAAGTAAGGAGGCAACCTCATTCCTTTCTAATTTCCTCCACATCATTTACAGATAATCTATTTTTTCTGAAAGCACTGAAAGGACACATAAAATTTCATGAGCATTTGTTTCTTTATCTAAACTATATAACTTTATGACTCTTTCTACCCTTTCCTCTATTTCCTGCCCTAATATTTATAACAGAGATCATATACACAGAGATGAGATAACTCATTTCCCCCACATTCACCCCATAATTCCTCTTCACTTTTTTCAAATTTCCTGGACATTTTCTCATAATTATCCTTCTATATTTCATAACTATGCATATGCTTGAATTTGGATTTTTAAAAACCCTACCTCCCCCAAAAAATGTTGGAATTTAATAAGGTTGTTTTGGACTTTAAAGGATTCTGGAAAGAAACAGATTTATGTTGGATAGGAACTTCTGTACAAAAGCAAGCTATGTCTCTCCATTTATACACGTCTTCTTGTTATGCCCCTTTATAAAGTTTTGTAGCTGCCTTCCCACAAATCTCACCAATGCTCAGTTTGTAAACCTTCTATAGGGAAAAATCACTATTTCCCATGAGGTCAAAGTATAGAATCTTTGGTGATGTGGAAGATTTCTCTATTCCTCTCTTTGGGCTGATGCCATCAGGTGAATCTCAGTTCCACCAATTAATCAACAGCTAATTAGTAGGTGTTGACTGTATGTCCAACCCCATGCTAGCAGTGTGAAACCTAGACCCCCATGTATAAAGAGTTTATGTGATGTCTTAAGAAACCTGTGGCACCTCCTTTAAATAATGAACTCTTACATTGACCTGTGCACTATGGGCTCTGTTTGGTGAGAAACGAGAAAGAAGTTAACTGTAGCAGTCACAGAAGGTCTCAAGGCAGAGGTGAGAACCGACCTGGGTAAAGTAAAATAATAGTAAAGCTAGGTAAAGAAGAGGAAGGGAGACAGATGTGGTGCTTGCCTGTGACTCTGCACTCAGGAGGCTGAGGCAGGCAAACTGCCATTAGTTCAGGGACAACATGGGCTGTGTAGTAACAGCCAAGACATCCTGGAGCTATAGAGCAAGATCATGTCTCAAAAGACAGAGAGATGGGACTAGATAGATGTCTTGGTGTTTAAGAGCATCTGTTGCTCTGCCAGAGGACCCAGGTTCAATTCCCGGCACACACGTGGTGGCTCTTGAGGCTCTGTAACTCCAGCTCCAGGGCATCCGATGCCTCTGGCCTCCAAGAGTACTTACACTCAAAGGTACACACCCACATGCAGAAACAGCAGATATTCTTAATCTGGGGGCTCAGCACTTCCTGGGTAATCAAAGAGGAGACCCAGTGAGCCTGTGGGTCCCTGAAACCATAAGACACGAAGCTATCTGCTTAACCAGTGCTGCCAGCTGAAAAGAATCCACAGAACTCTTGGCTTCTAGATACATGCACAGGTTTTAATGCCTAAAGAAAAATATATATAACGAACACACCATTAAAAAGACATAAGTAAACAATGCTGGCTTTCCCTTATCTCAGAAATGTCCTAAAGTAGAGAAATAATTATTGTGTGTTATGGAAGCTAGTCCAGCTTTGTGCCCAGAGGTACTCCAGTCTGAGTCCTAGTTCTATCCCTTAGGAGCTGTTTGTGATATTAGATGAGTCCCATCTGCACAAGGCCCCAATGTGTACCAATGTAAATTGAGACGACAGAGCCCAGCCCTCCTGCCTGACTGCTGCCAGCACCACCCAGATCTTAGGAGAGCTTCTCTGTGTGCTTGTTCCTTCTTCTGTTTTCACACCCCAGAGGAAAGAGGTTGTAAGAAGGAGGATAGTGAGCCAGGTCTGGAAAGGAGGGGGAGGAAGGGAGATCCATCCCAGGCCGGTGGACAGCGAGCGCTAGTAGAAAAGGGGCCAGAAAAACCAGCGCGTGTTGCTGCAGCTCAGTTCATTGCAGCCAAGTTCAATGGGTCTTAAATTCCAGCCCCAGCAGCTTGAACTTTATCCTACTAACTATTGGAGCCACAAGAGAACTGAGGACGAGGGAGCCAATCCCATGCTTTTCCCTGAGTACCAAGAGATGCAAGAAAACAAATTTTAAAAATAAATTTGTGTGACTGGGGCTGTAGCCCAGTTGGGAGAGTACTTAGCTGGTATGCATGAAAACCCTGGTTCTATCTCAGCACGCATAAACAGGTGTGGTCTGCCTAGCTATAATCTCAGGAGGTGGAAGAAGAGGGATCAAAAGTTCAAGGTGGTCTTCAGCTACGTACTGAAGGGGGTGTGTTGGCGGTGGTGGTGGTGAGACAGTGTTTTTTAATTATCTGTCAATTTTATACATTTATACAATATATATTGATCATATCTAGCCACTGTTACCTCCCTTCAGCTTCCTCCAGCCACCTCCCACCCAATCGTCCTCCCGGTTTCATGTTCTTCTTTATTTTTTTTTTTATTGTGTTTACAGATAGAGTTTAAAGCCTGCCTGGGCCACACAAGACTCTGACTTGAAAATGAAATAAAATGGGCACAGAGGAAATGACTCAGTCAATAAAGCGCTTGCCATGCAAGCCTAAGAACCTAGCTTGATTCCTAGCACCCACATTGAAAAGTCAAGTGTGGTATAGCATGCGCCTACTGGGGAGGCAGAGAGAGAAGGACCCCTGGAGCTTGCCGGCTGGGCAGTCTAGCCTAAAAGCAGGTTTCAGTGAGAGATCTCATCTCAAAAGACTAAGTGGATAACCTCTATGGATAATGCCTGGAACTGATCTTCAGTCTCCACAGTTGAGTGTACGTGTAAACTCTCACTCAGAATTCAAATAAATAAGTCCAACAGTGTGGCGAGGGATAACACCTCTCACCTCAGAGTCCTGTGCAGAAGTAGATCTGACACTCTGGATCAGAGGTGCTGTGTTTCTTTTTACTCCTGCACGCATGTGTGTGTGTGTGTGTGTGTGTGTGTGTGTGTGTGTGTGTGTGTGTGTGTCCCCGTCTGTTTATCCCTGTCCGTCTTTGTCTGCCTGTATGTATGTATGCATATATGTGTTGCATATGGGCATGGGCACACGTGTGTGTGTGTGTGTGTGTGTGTGTGTGTGTGTGTAGGCATGCATGTGTGTGTGTACAAGGACATGTAGAGACATAAGGTTGGTGCTGGGAATTATCCGCCATTGCTCTTTGGCCTTACTCGTTGAGGTGATGTATCTTAACAAGCCCGAAGCTCACTCCTGGCTGGTCTCACTGGCCAGTTTGCTCTAGATACACCCTCTCTCCTTCTCCTTCGCCTAGGCAGATCACAAGGCCCACCAGCATGTATGTGGGTTTAGGGATCAGAACTCCCATCCTCACGGTTGTACAAGCATTCTAGCTACTAAGCTGTCTCCCCAGCCCAGATACTACATTCTTACCCATGCCTACTGCCTCCCCAGCCCAGATATTACATATCTAACACATGCCTACCATCTCCCCAGCCCAGATATCACATATCTAACACATGCCTAGGTATTATTTACCCAGACGTTTCACTTTGACTGGCTATTCACATATGCCTATTTTATTATTTTTACCTCTGCTATTATTCGTGTAATGTATGTTCGTTACGTGCCTATCATTACCTGCTAGGCCCGATGCTAGGCTCTGGACAGGGAGAGGAGTCAAACCTAAGCTCTGTTTCCTAGAAGTTCATAGTCTAATCAGAGATGAGGCATAGACCAAAGAATTTAAATGCAAGGTAAAGAGTAACAGGGGACACATTTTAGGTACAGAAAAGACACTTGGAATGTTCTGGGTGGTAAGAAACTCTTAGATGGGGTGGGGCACCTGGTGTTTAAGGACATAAACAGGAGTGTGCTTCTCTTATCTGTCAGTGAACGAGAACTCAGGCATCAGAGATGTGTTTTTAGTTCTAGCCCATCCCTTCCTGGGCATGGGACCTTGCTGGCCACTTACCCCTCTGTGTCCTCCTCTGCAGTGAAAGGCTGAGTCACCCGGAGGACGCTGTAGAGGCCGGCTGCAAACATGCTATTTGATGTTTCCTCTAGGAACCAGTAATTGTAAACAGCTAGTCTGCCGACTCTCATTTCCAGCTTGTTTTCAAACTTCACATGGGTCTGTTGGCCCCAACGTCGTACTATTTGTCGGACGAGTTTGTGATCTTGTTCCAGGGTTAAACAGCAAATGAAAAACCTCGAAGGGAGTTTCCAAATCCAGGAAGGCTTCCTTTAACAGAGCCAACGCTGAACGAATTAGCAAGTGTTTTATATTTTTCTGGGTTTTATTGGGCCAAACTGTTTCAGCTGGGGAGACACAGCTTGACTGAAGGTTTAACCAAACACTGCTAATAAGAGCATATGGGGAGGAAAATAAAAATAAGTCCCCACTCAATTTCCAAGTTAATCAAAATGATTTCATCTCCCACTGGCTCCCCTGAGATCATGGGTTTGCCTGGTGATAACCGTGAAATAAGTCAAATCCGAGTTTATAATCCAGAGCCTCTGAATGCCAAACCTAGAGGGATGCTGCGAACCACCGGGCTCGATATTGATGCTCTGGACACCCGATGAACAAGGCTGCAAACTCTGGGGACTCCCTCTAGCAGTCTGCAAGCATGCTCACTGGCTCAGTCCTCGCACCAGTGTTAGGTGAAGGTTTTTGGGTATGTACAGCAAGGAGTGTGTGAGGAATAAAAAGAGTCTCCACTTGTCCCCACGGTGAGAGAATAAGGTCAGCAGGGCAGAGTCCACACTGGGGACAAACAGAGGTTTCTAGAGCGAGTGCTGAAAGGTTTCCTTTCTAGGTCTCTGCCCCTTGCCTGTAGGGGCCTTGGTAAAGCATTCTATCTGTGACACTGCGGCTTCATCAAACACAGGGACAGTCCTACTTCGGTCATCATGCTGTCATAGGAATGACGTAAAATATGTAATTTTAAAAATGGGCTAATGCATAACAAGGACGTGATTAAACATAATATCTGCTGGTTGCTTGGATTTTTTTAGTCTTTAAGTGACATTAACTGGGTTTTAACTGATTGCATAATTGGTTTGTATGGGGGCGGGGATTGGAAAACACCAGAAAGCACCAAAAGGAAAATTCACCCATAATTCCTCCCACTTGGGGGTAAGCCGTGTTGATAGATGTCCATTGTCCATCCTTCCAGTCTGTATATCTATCAGCACATATATTCGGTTTCCTCTCTACTGTTCTGCTGGGTAAGAGCTTTTGTTCAAGGTTGCCTGGCTTCGAAGACTCAAATTCTAAACTCTACTTTCCCACCTGCTCCATGACCTCTGGGAACTTATTTGTCAAATCTGGGCTTCTGTGCATCAGTCAGCACGGAGTAACTCATAGTCTATAGACCAGAAATGCAGGCTGGAGGATATACATGACCTGAGTGGGGCTCTCCTATGAATAGGGATGGTAAAACGGGGTATCTATCCTAGCTTTTTATACAGTTGCTGTGATAAAATATGTTGACTAAAGTATCTTAATGGGAGGAGGGGGGTTTCAGTTCATAGTTACGGGCTACAGTGCATCACTGCAAGAAGTCAAAGCAGCAGGAACGTGAAGCAGCTAGCCACATCCACAGAGAGAGCAGAGGGAGAGTGAACGCCTGCACGCCTGTACTCAGCTGAACTCTTGCACAGTTCAGAAGCCCCTACCAAGGGGAACTGTGACACCCACAGTGGAACTATCTCGACTAATGCGATTAAGACAATCCCGCACAGGAGCGCACATAGCCCCGCCTGTCTAGACAACCCTTCACTGAGACTCTCTTCCAGACTGCACCAAGCCGACAACTAAAACTAACACCACAGTGGCAAAAAAGCGGCCCTGCGTTTAGCCCAGCGCTAAGTGCTAAGAAAGAAGTTTGTTAAATCGTAGCTATTATTCTACAAGCATGCACGGTGGGCGCGGTGAGTGTTCACTCACAGCAGGTTGAGAGCATCCATCGCTCAGTGTTTACTCTCCAGAGTTGTGGGACAGACCCTTCAGGATGACCTCTTTGGAACTTGTCCAACCAACACACTCTTCTCTCTGTAAGGTCCGGTTGGGTGCTAGCCTTTGATCCTTAGACTTCACAATCCCCTTACGTCACTCAGAGAGTCTTAGGCACCAATTGGGTTTACAACACCATCTGTTCCCCCACTTTATCCCCCCTCACCCAAGCCTTACCTCCTCCTCCCAGCACCCCATTGGTAGAAGGTAGAGGGAAATGAAAGAAATGCCTCAGGCAAGTGGAGAGGTCTCACCCCCTCAGCCCTTCCAGAGGTGCTGTCTCTTTAGATCTGCTTAAGAAGCCTGATCCCAAGGCTCCAAGTAACCAGTGTGGCACCATGGGACCGCCAGCGTGGTGCTTTCCAGGGCTATCTCAGTTGCTGGTCAAATCAAATCCGATACGTGTTTGAGTGGCCTATGCGATGGCTTCAAACGACAGCTCTAAATGGGGCAAGAACCTCTGAATTACGTATTCAGTCGCTGATCAAATATTTACATAGCCTCTACTATGTGCCAGGGACTGAGCTCCTGAAGGAGAAAGGGATTCTCAGGTCATATCTTTCAATACTTTAGGTCCCTCAAAATTAATGCCTCTCACTTGAACATCAAAATGGCAAGTCCTTTCACCTGTACTAACCTCTCCTTTCTGAGGGAGAGAGAGCAGGCCCTAGGCCTGCCAGTATGGAACAGTCCAACAGGCACTGGGAGTATTGCTTCAGTCTATTTTCTTAACCACAGCTTTTCATTCATAGCAAATAACACAGGCTTTCAACTAGTAATAAAAGCTTCTCTCGAGACCCTTGATTCCTTTCTGAGGGACCTCGAGTTCGCAGTATAGTTCTGGGCTTGGGAGACGGTTCAGTGGGCAAGAGCACTCGCCATGCAAAGATGAAGACCTGAGTTCGAATCCCCAGCAGCCATGTAAAAAGTCAGACCATGGTCCCAAATACCTGTAACCCCACCCCTTAAAGGGCTTGGCAGAGACAGGAGGACTGCTGGGGCTTGCTGGTCACCAGCCTCATCCTGGGTTCAGTAAGAAATGCTGTCTTGGTGGAATAAGGTAGAAAGTGATCAAGCAGGACACCAGATAGCTTCAGTGTACATTCGCACTGATGTGCATACACCATATACGACACACACAAGAGCCTAGTTTATGAATTTATGTTCATTAAAGTAATGATTAAACATTTACAAACATAGCTTTTGTATGCATCTATTAGATGATATATTTTTAATTATCCTACAAAGAAATAGGTTTCATTATAGAAATTTTATACAATTTGTTTTAATTCATCTTCCTACTTCCTTCTTCTCCAACCCCCTTCCCCTCCACCTTGTATTCTATAAATTAGTTACTGAATGTGAATGAATTTAAAGAAAAGTATGAAGTAAATGGTGGCCCAGACGGACACTAGTAAGCTGAGTTTTAAGGTCAGGAGTCTTGGCCCTTAGAGGATTCCTGGTCAATTTACAACCATGATGACAGCAAAAAACAGATGTTTTCTGAGGAAAAAGAAATACAAGAAGGTTTCATGCAGTTCCAGCATCTCAAAAACCGTGTGGACCCCACCTTGCCCCCAAGTGAAAAAAAAGCATTATAGTGAGAGCCCCTGCCTGTGGACAGCGGCCACTGTCCCCTTCCTGGTGGCAGCCCCACTGGTGTCCAGGGAAGAGCAGAAGCTGCGTGACAGTGTGCTCACGGCAGCCACGAGAGCTGAATGCACGGAGAGTTTTAGCATGCCCAGCTTCAGCAAACATCAAGTCACTTCATCCCTGCAGAAAAAAAAAAAAAAAAAAAAAAAAAAAAAAAAAAAAAAAAAAAAAAAAAAAAAAAAGCTCTCATTTATCCAAGCATCTGAGCCCGACACTCTCAAGGTGCCTCTCCCACACTCCGCTCCTGAGAATGCAGATCTGCCTTCCCATAGCTTTCCCCAACTCCACCCCTCCAGAAACATGTGTTGAGTCCAGTCTACATTAGGTCCTAACGGCTCTCGGCTCTCCACCAGGCTGAGTGACCTTGAGTGAGTCACTCTCGTCCCTTAGCAGGCGCATAAGGAGACTTACCAAGGCCCGGAAATCTAAGGAGCAGGGGCGGAAGCATTGAGACTGTTTCACTAGCTGGAGAAACAGAGCCAGGCTCAGATACCAGCGATGTTCACATCGAGTTAGTGACATTGCCAAAGAGCCCGCTGCAGCCTGCCGCCCAGAACAGATCACCTGCCTTCCAGGAACCCGCTTTTCCTGTTGCGTTTACTCCTGTCTCCTGGCAGCCTGTTCCAAGAAAGGATCAGTTTGGGTGCCCAGGGGAAAAGACCGACATGGTCCATCTTCTTTCGTGCCAAAGAGGCTTAGCACCTTCTCTAGTTAACTGTGGCTTTCTGGCTCCTCTACCAGGGCACGGGCTGGTCCAGCAAGTAGAGCCTTAATCCTTCAATGTGTTGGGGTGGAGGTGGGGAGTGGGACTTGGGGGTGGCGAGTTTGAGCGAAGAAGCCAAACTATTCCTGGAATCTGTACCGGGGCACCGACAGTCCCTGACTCACAGTGCCCCCGTGTGGCGGGCCAAGGGAAGCCCATCCCCATCCCCTACCCCCACAAGGAACTGTGTGACTTCACAGACACTGAACTTCAAGGATGCAGAGTACTAGGCTCAAGCTAAGTCAAAAAAGGGAAACTGAAGCCCCAGATGGGAAAGTAATTAACCCAAAATGATATGCAAAGTTTTCAATCACAGGTCCCAAGTATTTTTTTATGACATTCCCTGACCCATCAGTACAGGAATAATTACTATGTGGTAAATGTCTATGACTTGGGAGTTGACTTGGGGCAGAGACTTGGTTCACAGAGCTCCCCTACAGACTTAGCAAACTGCATCTTGCTTAATCCTAAACAACACCGGGTGTAGTTGCCGCTACTCACTCCCCGTGACGGATGAGAACCGAGGTTCCTAAGGACCATATGAAACTTGCCCAGTCACATGGATGCAGGCAGGATATTCAGGGTTCTACCCACAAACAAATTCCATCCCAGCCCATCAGAAATCTCCGAGGATGCTGGATGCGGTGGCTCACGCCTGTGATCCCAGCACAGGGAAGGTAAACAGAGGAGGATCCGGAGTTCAAGGTCACCCTCAGTTACGTAATGAGCTTGAGCTACAGGGAGTATGTCTTAAAAAAAAAAAAATTAACAAACAATAAATGGCATCGCTGAAGGACTCACGCATGCTGACAAATGCTTCTAAGTCTCCCTGTGAAGACTAAGGATCTTGAATTTAAAACCGGTCTCTATGCTGCCTAGAAAGTTGGAAGGCAACCAGAGGCGAAGAGTGAACACCACCCTGTCTCAGAAGTGTTTATTGGAGAGCAGGGTGGTATCGCACTAAGGTCTAAAGGAAGAGAAAATAAAACAGAACACAAATGGGGCCAGAAAGACCAAAAGGGTGATAGCCAATCCGGCTAGCTGTCAGAGCCTAAAGTGCAGTTGCCCCAGCTATGCCTCACAGGGGAGTTTAGCCTACAAACAACTCGTGGGGAAAGTGAATGCCTGAGGCTTTTTATCGCTGCGGTTGGCAACGGGTAGCTATTGGAAATCAATCACCTGCTTGACTGGCATTGGGGAGCATGTAAAATAAATTACTATGCATCCAGATCAGAGTATGATGTGGCATTGGAGGGGGTGACATAGCTGTGTAGACCCAGGCAAGGGGAAAGATCTGAGCGAAGCAATTTAGGAAAAGGTACACATACTGTGACCTCTATTTAAAAAAAAAAAAAAAAAATCCCAGAAGAAAAGCACAGCTGTTAACTCCGGTTCTCTGTACTTGACTGGAGAAAGAATTTGTATTCCTTTATAGATTTTTTTTTGTAACAGGTAATCTTTAACTCAGCACTATCATTTTTATAGTAAAATATATAAATCTGCAGGGAGAGTAAAATTAATGTTTCCTATCTGGAAGGAATTGACAGTCTGGGTAGTGAACAAGGACTCAGCCAAGCCCAGGGCACAGCTTGGCAATATCAACAAACAGGCAATGAAATGGTGAGATGAGATTTGCCCGGGTGTGTTCCGTGGGACGTAGAACAAAGACATCACTCTGACTTGACCAGGGAGGATCAGAGCGAAGTTCCTGGTGGCCTGAAGGCTGGACAGGAGGCGTTGGTCCTCTGTATCCTCTAGTTCTACACCCAAGAGGTTAGCCAACTTGGTTCAGTGGGTAAAGGGCTTGTCACCAAGCCCGATGACCTGAGTTCGGCACCCCAGATCCACACGGAAGAAGGAGATAACTATAACCCCCCGAAGATGTCTTGTGAGATCTATATCCACTCCACGACGTGTGCCCACCTAACACAAAATTAAATGAATAAATAATTTGCATATATATTTGAGGGTAAAAATTGCGAATGTACTCAAGAGGTAGAGACTCTTTTTTTCCTTGTTTTTCCCTAAACACTGTAGTATAACAGCCACTCATATGTCGTTTGTATTGTACTGGATAGTATAAGCGGTGGATTTCTTATCAGTCACCAAAGGAGGATGCAAAGGAGACAGCAAGGGGGTCACAGGCAAATCTTGTAGCATTTTTCAAAAGCAACTTGAGCAGCCGTGGATGTTTATATTTCCAGGAGGTCCCCGAAATACACTAGTGCTGATGCAGAGGAGTGTGTGTGTGTGTGTGTGTGTGTGTGTGTGTGTGTGTGTTTCATTTTCACCCTCCCCCCATGCACCTTTCAAAAAAGCCACCCTTTGTTATCATTTTTAAGGTGCCAGATCATTTGTGAAGGGTTTAACGTGAATATTTTCTTCCTTCTCTTTTGTTTACTTCTTCCTTATTTTTTTATTTCGGTTTTATTTTTGTTTTTTGAGACAGAGATTCTTGTGGCCCAGGCTGACCTTGGAACTGAATGCGTCATTGACAGTGACGTTCAGTTCCTAATCCTCCTGCTTCCTCCACTCAAGGGCTGGAAGTTTAGATGTGCGCCACCACGCCCCACATACATAGATAGATAGTTTCACACACATACTCTAAAAATTCTGTGAAACAGTTATTGTTCCCACTTTATAGACGAGAAACTGAGGGAACTAACTAGCACTTCTAAAGTCCCATAGTCACCTCCGAACACCGGCCAGGTCATTTGAATTCTGCATTCAGTCACCCCTTATGCTGCCTGAACTGTCTGAGAGCAAAGAGTACCTTCTGCTCACAGGAGTGAACCACGTATCGCTACAGATTCCCATGAGGAAAACTGTCATCAGTCCTCTGCTTAGACTTTACAAGGCCATGGCCACAAGAGGTCATTTTGTAAGGAAGCTTAGCACAGGCCTTGTACCCAACACACAGTGCAGATGGTAGCCTGGATGCACACTAGCTCTTAACAGTATTGTGATTTGTGTAGTTACTCAATTCACCGCCATTTTCAGCAGGTTTGTCACCAGGCAAAGTTACACGTTTATGCTCAGCAAATGGGCGGTCTTGCTCTGGATCCTTCCCAGCTCTGGTCACATTGTGCCCATAGCCACCATGCTGGTTCCCATACTTCCCCGTGTGAAGGAGTAGGCTGACTGTCTTTGTGCTCATCAGAACGTCCCTCCCATGGGAGTGCATAAGGCTCTCATTCCTTTTCCTCTTTTGTTAAGACTTGTTTCCTGGACCCTCAGACTCTGCTATGGAAAGAAGCCCATAGCCTAAGATGTACAACTCACTCCCATCACAGGACACTGAGGGTTCACTCACTACAAGCTACATTTCAGGAGGGGCCTTCTGCACAGTGTCTCAATTCAAAGCAGTATCTTTGGATTAAGTGATAGGGCACAAGGCTTTTGGTGTAATTTGTCAGAATCAGAACGTGAAGCAGTTCCCTCCTTCATCCGTGGAAATCTTGAAGAAGAAACTCAGGGTGTTAGACTTAGCAACAAACACCTTTACCCACCCAGCCAACTCACCAGCCCAAGAGCAGGGATTCTGGAAGTATCCACACCACTTGGGAGTACTCTATCCATCTGTCAAGTTAGATTTCATGGTTACCCACAAGTCAGGCTCACAGTAGGACAGGACACATAAGACAGAACACGGAAGTCTTTATGCCACAGGCTGCACGGTAGAGTAATGGGTTGGAAGTACAAAACGTTCTGGAAATCGCAGTCCTGTTGTTTTAAATACATAAATAAGTAAACACAACAGGAAAACCTGAAAATGGATCGCAAAGAGGATTCCAAGTTTGAATCCGGCCTGCTACATATTTAGATCCGGTCTCAAAAATAATGTTGTTTAAACGTGACTTTTCTGCGTTATAAGGTTCTGCTTGTTTTTAAAATATGCATCTTCTCTTTGCTCTTTTTATAGCTCCTCTTTCTCTAAAAAGAGTGTTAATGATTGCATCTTTTTATTTGAAAACATATTTTGTATTCAGATAGAATTTAGTTTCAGTGCCAGCTAAAGTACAGACCTGCTGTGTAACCAGGAGCAAACTGCTTACCCACTCCAGGGCTCAGTTGCCTCATATTTAAAATAGAGGTTGTTTTTAATTGGACATTGCCATAAAATGACGTAGGGTCTCAAATTCAGGGGGTAAGCTGGCCGTGTTTGTGGGTCTCAGCCTTGCTTCGTCATCAGTCCACGCCGAGTGCTCTTATTTTATTGATTTATTTCCTTTTATCTCCATTTCCTATTCCATGTCCTTCTGCCTCTACCCCCAGGCAAACACTACGTGTTTCATATGATTCTGTGATGTGTTTCTTAGTTTGAAAATGTTTCACCAAGACACATATGGTTGCTTGGTGAATTACTTGAACGAAATTATTCATAAATCTCACCCCGCTTTACACTTTTTCCCGTGAAGAATGGTGTATTTAGACTCTTTCCTTCTTGCCACAAGGTATGCCCCCGTGGGTCAACAGCACTACACATTTTCCAGGTTTACCTATGCCTCCCTTCTTTTCCCCAGGTTCTCTCCTGTTCTCTGTCACCACGAACAGCACTATCAAAGGCATCCTCCTATGTGCCACCTTATGGTGTGATGTGAAATTCTTCGAGTGCTGTGACCTGTCCCAGCTCCAAGTGTGTTCACACTTAGTTGAACCAAATAATGCCAGTATCTACTCCCAGATGTCTACACAACCTGTCCCTTTAGCAGCCAAAGTCGGGGGCTCCTCATGTCCCCACAGCCTTACTTGGCAGCTTCCTAATGTTTCCTATCATCTGAGAAGACATGGTTTCTCACTTTGTGGCTTCTATTTCAATGGATTTAACAACCTGATACTTGGAGCATCTTGTCTGCATTTGTGTGAATTATCTGCTTTCTTTGCCTATGTTTTTTTTTTTCCTTTGAGTGCACTGCTGCTGGGAACCCTGTCTTCTTCTGGGTTTCTTATTTGGTCTTGCTTTTTTTTGTGTGTTGGGGAGGTGTTTTGTTTTTGCACCTTTGGCTGGTTACTTGATTGATTGGGAGATTTTTGTTGTTGGTTTTTTTTTATGATTATTTGCTTGTTTTTAGACAGAATCTCATTTTTCACTGCAGACTAACCTGACTCAGAAGCCCAAGCTGGCCTAGAAATATGCATTCCAGAATGACCTCAAATTTCCAGCAATCCTCCTGCCTCAGCCTCCTGAGCACTGGGATTACAGGCATAACTCAACATATAAATTTATTTATTCATTTATTTATTTATTTATTTTTAACATTTATTTGAGATTGTGCAGATGTGGGTGTCAGAGGCCAAACTGCAGAAACCAGTTGCCTCATTCACCATATTGGATTCAGGAACCAAACACATATTGCCTGGCTTAGTGGCAACTGCCTTTACCCACTGAGCCATCTCTTTTGTGATTTTTAAAAGGTGGGGAAAGCCGGGCGGTGGTGGCACACGTCTTTAATCCCAGCACTTGGGAGGCAGAGGCAGGCGGATCTCTGTCTCGAAAAAACCAAAAAAAAAAAAAAAAGGTGGGGAGAGAGAGAGAAAGATACCATGCAACAGAGATCAGGTGGCAGAGGTTTTTATTGGAGGAAAACACATGGTAAAAGGGGGGAGGGAGAGGAGAGACCAGCCTCTGTGGACAGGAGTAGCAGAAGAGAAGAGAGGAAGTGGGTGGGACAGACAGATGGAGACAGAGAGAGAGAGAGAGAGAGAGAGAGAGAGAGAGAGAGAGAGAGAGAGAGACAGAGACAGAGACAGAGACAGAGACAGAGACAGAGACAGAGGGGGGAGTGAGCAGGGCCCTTTTAAAAAGGAGCATAGTGAATGTGCACAGGAGGTGCTCTTAGTGAACACAGACAAGGATGTTTACTCCAAGGTGAGGCCAGTACAGATGCCCAAATGCTGACAGTCCCCTAGCAGACAAGGAGGAAGGCTTTTCCCTCGTTTGTCTTTGCAGTCCTTGGAACTGAACCTGAGGCTTCGGACACAAGACCTCTTCCGCTCTTTTTCCATGTTAGAGAGTTTCTTATATTCTTAATATCAACCTTTTAGCTGTTCGAAAGAATATAAACAGCTTCTCGTCTTGCCTTGTGGATTATACTTTCGAAGCACTATGTCATTTTTCTTCATTCCAAAATTTCCTTAAAGTCTTTTATGTCATCTTCTTTTGCTGTTAAGGGTGCATGTCACTCGTTTTGGGGTTTTTAACATGGCTCCTATTTACCATGGGAACAAATCAGTACATATCCCCTAGGTTTTTGAGAAAGATTAAATAATAATATAGGTAAAGCACCCGGCATAGGCAGCCAGGACCTGACTAAGATCAGGTGGGTAGAAGGAATAAGTGCTGAACTGTGAAACCTAACAGCTGGACTATAGAATCTGTTTACCTAAATCAGGAGAGGTTTCCTAGACAGAAGAGAAGTTATTAGCTGGACTTCATTCATCTTTCTTTCTTATTCATTTTATTTATTTATTTACTTACTTATTTACTTATTTGTTTGTTTGTTTGTTTGTTTTGTAAACCTGAAACTCACTAGGGATCTAGGCTAGCCTTGAACTCACAGAGTTCCACTTACCTCTGTCTCCCAAGTGCTGGAGTTAAAAGTGTACTCCACCACACCTGATTTATCTTTCGTTTGTTTGTTCCTGTTTTGTTTTGTTCCGAGATAAAGTTTCTCTGTGTAACTGCCATGGTTGTCCTGGAACTCGCCCTGTAGGCCAGACTGGCCTCAAACTCAAAGAGATCTGCCTGCCTCTGCCTCCAAAGTGCTGGGATTAAAGGTGTGTGCCACCACCACCAAGCTCTTTTTTTTTTAAATCTGTGTCAATGTGTATATCTGTGTGAGTACATATGATCATGCATGTAGTGTTCCCAGAGGCCAGAAGAGGACGTCAGAGGCATTGGATCCGGAATTTGGGGATTTCTCCGTGTGGGTGCTGGCATTCAAACGCTGGCCTTTGTGACAAAGCATCAAGTCCTCTTAACCAATGAGCACCTGCCTCACCCCCCAATAAATTCGTTTATTTAAAAATAGAAAAGGCTAGCTTGCAGGGATAGAAAATCACCTGGGACAAAACATGGGTGTGGGGAAACTGCCACCAAGCCGAGTTTAGGAGAGCTGCGGAGAAGAAACCTTACTGATCAACCACTGTCTTTCTGTCTGCACCCCTGCAGGTTCCCTGTTCTCCACCCTAAAGCCTCCGGACGCCGTGTTCAAGGTGGTATTCTGGCTGGGCTACTTCAACAGCTGCCTCAACCCCATCATCTACCCGTGCTCCAGCAAGGAGTTCAAGCGCGCCTTCGTGCGTATCC
Organism: Arvicola amphibius; assembly: GCF_903992535.2. Lineage (NCBI taxonomy): Eukaryota > Metazoa > Chordata > Mammalia > Rodentia > Cricetidae > Arvicola > Arvicola amphibius. The sequence goes on from NC_052050.1 coordinate 76,541,605, forward strand.
TTGGGTGCCAGTGCCGCGGTGGCCGCCGGCGTCGCCGGCGCCGCCGTCTGGGCGGCTGCGCTTACACCTATCGGCCGTGGACCCGCGGCGGATCGCTGGAGCGATCGCAGTCGCGGAAGGACTCTCTGGACGACAGCGGCAGCTGCATGAGTGGCAGCCAGAGGACCCTGCCCTCGGCTTCGCCCAGCCCGGGCTACCTGGGTCGCGGAGCGCAGCCACCAGTGGAGCTGTGCGCCTTCCCCGAGTGGAAACCCGGGGCGCTGCTCAGCCTGCCAGAGCCTCAGGGCCGTCGCAGCCGCCTTGACTCCGGGCCCCTTTTCACCTTCAAGCTCCTAGGCGAGCCAGAGAGCCCCGGCACCGAGGGCGACGCCAGCAACGGGGCCTGCGACGCCACGACCGATCTGGTTAATGGGCAGCCGGGTTTCAAGAGCAACATGCCCCTGGCGCCCGGGCACTTTTAGGGTCCCTTTCCTTCCCACCCCCCCACACACACCCCGGGGGAGGACACCATCGTGGGGGGAGGGAGGGCGTGGGGGAAAAGTGTCAGCCCCGGATAGACACAGGGTCTCAAGGGGACAAGGGGGAGGGGGGCGGGGAGAGGGGCAGCTGCTTTTCTGGCAGGGGCATGGGTGCCAGGTACAGCGGAGAGCTGGGCTGAGCATGCTGAGAGCCTGGGGGCCCCCTGACGCCGGCCGGCCGGGACTTAAGTCTCTCTCTCTTTTCTCTCTGTATATATATATATATAAAGAGTCCCCTCTATGCGTATTTATCTGTGGGTACACGTGCGTGTGTCTGTGCTGTGTACGTGTGGACTGCATGGGTGCGTTGTGGGGGGCCTGCCCGCCTGCGCGTGGAGGCGGAGTGTGTGCGAGCCCTGGCGAAGTCAGGTTTTATTGTTCGTCTCTTGACTTTGTACCTCTCAAGCCCCTCCGTGTTCTCTGGTCAATGTTGGCACTTTAATGGGGTTGGAAACCAAGTCAGATATTAAAAATCATTTCTCGTGTGTGGCTTCGAGTAATTTGTGGGGAGAGAGACAGGGAGAGCCTCGCATTCCCTCTTCCTTCATGTCTGATCGAATTCTAAGTCCTTTCTTTTGGGGGAAAGGGGTTAAGCTATCATATTATAAGTGATACTGTTGCTATTATCATTATCGTATTTATTATTTTATTTAGCTGTAAGGGTGAACAGGTACCACAGCAGGTGTGGGGGCCCGAAGACAACTTGAAGGAGTCAATACCACAGAAACTATAAACAATGCCATCCCAAAAGGTATACACACAAATACACACACCAAAATAAAAAAAAAAAAATCAAGCAATTTAGAATCCTCCATCTAGGATGTCATGAGTTAATCCTAGATGCACAGGTGTCCTAAGCTGAACTAGAATCATCTCAGCCAAGTCCTTGTTTCTACGGATGGATGCCTGCGGTTAAGAATTTGGCAAGGGTCGCCTAGATGGTTGAGCAGGTAAGGGTGTTCACTGCCAAGCCTGACGACCTGAATTGGATCCCTGGGACCCACGTGGTGAAATTAGGGGACTGAATCTGGCCAAGTTATCCTCTGACATCCTCTAAGGCATTGTGGTGTGTGGCACATGTACACACACACACACACACACACACACACACACACACTAAAATGCAACAGCAAGAATTTTCCGAAGTTTCACCAAAGTTACAAGAACCCATTAATTTTGCTTGTGTCTCCAGGACTGTGTGTTATCATGCCACAACTGAGGCCATCCTCCCAACTGCCTCTTCTTGCTCCTACATAGAATAGGGGACCTAAGCGAGGAGAACTGGGAAATAAACCTTATTCCCAGGGAAGAAGAAATAACTTGGGTCCTCCAAACACATTTTATTAGCAACACGAATCTTCCTTCAAGTGATCCTTCTACAGGATCCTGAGAGAAGAGAGTGGGGAACGCATGGAGAGGACAGAGCCTGGCCTTCTCAGGTTCCACCTCCCTCAGTTCCTTCCCTGGGCCTGTCCGGGTCACCCCAGAACCTCGCAGGTCTTGCAGGTCTTGTAGAGTGAAAGCAATTTGGCCCAGCCGGACCTGGGGTCAAGCCCTGGCTCTGCGGGGCCTCAGGCACTTCGCCTTGCTATCTCTGACTTCCTTTCGCTCCTACAGCCCACTAGGAAGTAACAAGGTTCATGAAGGTTGTCCCCCTCCCCCCGCCCCGTGTCAACGCGGACATGCAAATGTCTGGACATTTTAAATTTGGATCTTGGAAATCTGAAACCACAGGCACCAAAGGCATTTCCTGCGATGCTTGGATACAGTTAGTTCATCAGTGTCTGGTATCTGGAGGTCACCCAGACATTGGGGGGGGGGGGTGCTCAGAGTGGTGGCAGCTGCCTGCCTCCTTCCAGAGTGAACACTGGCCAAGTAGTAGCTAGCACCCCCCAGAGAGTACAGGGCTCCAGATCAGCCTCAAGCCAAGCCAGCATGACGCTGGCCTCTCCACATCCCTCACTGCATCCGGGCCCAGGGAGGGCAGTTTACCAGAGCTCTGAGGATGGACAGGTCGCCTGTGATCTGGACTCCAGCCTAGTACAAAGTCACCCGTCACTCTATACCCTCTGACCACCCAAATGCTGTAGGTCCATTTGTCACCTCTCAGACCTGCGTCAGAGTAAATCTGCCGATCGGAGTAACGAAGCAGGCAGCCTGGCAAGCTGGATTGACAGATCTCCCTCCAGAGCCAGGATCAAATCCCACCTCTGCCACTCAGCAGCTTGTCATGTTCAGCAGTTTATGTCACCAATCTAACCTCAACTTAATTTACTATGAGAAATTGACGATAAACAATGGTGTGTACATTTAGCCCTGAGGAGACCGAGGGATACGGTGAGGGCGGAACAGCAAATGCCGTGCCAGACACTCGGTGAGCATTCAGCAAACGGCAGCTATGCGCAGAGGTTTTCCTTATTCAGTAGTCTACGTGGATATTTGAAATTTAGGAAATCTAAATATATAGACCATAAATAGAACTTCAAGTTGTTCATAGACTCCATAGCCTTAGATCTCGGGGTTCACTTTTTTGCAAGGGGTTCTTTCAGTTTGTTTCTTTCTTTAGATAGGTCTTGTTATTCATCCAGTAGCATCCTCCTGCCTCGGTCTCCCAAGTGCTGGGCATATAGGTGTGTGCCACCATGCCTTGCCAGGATTCGTCTTTAAAAAGAAAGACACATGTTCATCACAGACTTAAAGAATGTTGTGGGCCAGAACGGTGTCTTACTTCAACAACCTCAGGAAGTTGAGGTTAGTTTGAAGACAGCCTGAGCTGAGAAGTCAGATACAGTCTTAAGACAAACAAATTTTAAACACACACACATATATATGTATGTATACCTATATATACACATCTATTGTATATATATGTGTGTGTGTGTGTGTGTGTGTGTGTGTGTGTGTGTGTGTTTTCTGAAGCCTGAAGAAACATTACTCAAAAAGATCAGGCCAAAATAAAATAAAAATAAAATTTTAAAACATGAATAAAAGTTAGACTAGTCTAGCACATCTCTAATCCCAGGGCTTGGGAGGTGAGGTAGGAGGATCAGGAGTTCAAGGCCAGCCTCTACATCCCTGAGCTACCTAAGACACTTTCTCAAGAGAAAATATTTTTAAGTTAGTAAATCATTGTGGATGAGTTGCGGAAGTGTCTCTCAGTGGATAAAGTGTTTGCTGCACAAACATGAGGATCTGGGTTTGAATCTCCAGCACCCATAGAAAAAGCAGGGCCCCAGCCCCAATCTACATATGCAATACAACCGCTATACTTATGGTTCAGGGAATGTGGAGTAACAGGATATGGAACAATTGTAAGAGCCAGAGGACCAGCATCCATAGCATCCTTCTAGACCAGACAGGGATGATGTACTCATAAACTCACAACATTACAGTTACCTAAGTAAGACCTGCATAATGACAAGCCTAGCCCACATGCCAACTCAGGGGAGAGTTCACGAGTTCCCACCCCTAGATAAAGAGCTACAAGGCAATCAATGGCTGCGGGGCGGGGGCGGGGGAGGGAGGCACAGGCAATCAATCTTCTCTAGTGAAGAACCTCCTGGTAGATTATCTAAATCCAAGTGGTCAGCCCTGAACATGTGTATGTAAGAGCAACACTAAATGGGCTCAGTATAGTGTGTGTGCATGTGTGTACACGTTCATGTGTGTGCACAGGTGTGTATGTGTGTGCATGCATGTGTGTATGTGTGTGCATGCATTATGTGTATTGTGTAGGTGTGTGCGTGTGTGTGTGTGTGTGTGTGTAGCAACAATAATTATAGAAAAGGTCATGAATTTGGGAGTGAGTGAGGTAGGAGAACACTGGAGGAGTTGAAGCAGGGAGAGAGATGGGTGGAAATGATATAAATATATACAAGATTCTCAAAAAAATAACTTGAAAAAATGAAGCCAGGCACCATGGTGATCATCTGGACCCCAGCACTGGAGAGATGGAGACAGGTAGACACTGGGCCTCACTGACCAGCAGTCCGGCTGAAATGGCAAGCTTCGGGTTCAGTGAGAGCTTCTGTCTCAAAAACTAAAGCGAAGAATGATTGCGAGAGATGCCGGCGTTCACCTCTGGCCTCTGCATAAACACACATCAGGTGCACAGCTGCATAAGGCATTTATGTGTGCACATGCAAACACATACACATGCTCACAAATTGCACATGCACACACACATTGCTGGTGGTTCTAAGAGTGTGACTAGGGAAGAAAGCATGGGTGTCTTAGGCAGCACACATGCTGTGGGTGAGGGCCTGAAGAAGGAGGCACAGAACAGCTGCCAGCATGCACAGGGGTTCAAGTCAGTGCTCCCATTCAGACCAGAAGCCACCTATGCGCCAAGTCTTGCATGTACGCTGAGGATCTGTTTAGCACCTACCTCCCAAGGTTAGGATGGGAGCTAAAGAAGACGAAATGTGAAAGAATTTGCACGAATCAGCACTATCTTATATGTTCCGGTTTGGTTTGGGAGACAGGATTTTATCACATAGCCACGTTGCCTTAAACTTATTGGGTAGCTGAAGTGAACCTCAAACTCACAACAATCCCTCTGCCTCAGTCTCCCAAGCGTTAAGAGTTACAGGCATGTACCCCATGCCTTCCATCCAGCCGTCTTCAATATTTCCAACATCAGCAGCTTCTTCAAACATCTGGTGACATATCTGCACATGGTAGCACAGGCAGGATCATCGGGAGTTCAAGGCCAGCCTGAGCTACATGGGATCCTGCTCAAAGATGAACCAGCAGGTACATATCCTTTTCCTACAAGCTCGATGGTGTGGATTCAGTCTCCAAAATCCACAGTGAAAGAAGAGAGCCAATTTCCAAAAGTTGTCTTCTGACCTACAAGCATGCACCATGACATGTGTGCACGCATGCACACACACACATGTGCACACACAGAGAGATAATAATAAACAATAAGTAAAATGTATTTTTAAAATTATCTGATGAAAATGGAGAGATGACTCAATGGTTAAGAACACTTGTTGCTCTTTCAAAGGACCTGATTCAGTTCCCAGCATCTACACTGTGGCTCTCAACCCTGTAGGATATGACGCTTTATTCTGACCTCCAATAGCACCAAGCACATATGTGATTCACATACATACACGATGCACATACATTCATGCAAGCAAAAGATTTATACACATAAATAAATCTAAGAAATTAAATTTTAATTGGTCTCATGATAGCTAATGAAAAATAAACATAGCGAGGCTAGTTTCATGTTTTATTCATGCCTTAAATCTCCTGATGAACTCATGAAAATCAACTTACAGATTTCTCAACAAATCCAACTCTATCAAAATGCAGAAGAACCTAAATTCACAGAGGTGGCGGCTGGGAGGGGAATCAATAAGAACTATGGACCTGGCCTGTGTCAGATTTGAAAATACAATGTAGAAGACCCAGGTCCAGTTTCAGGGAAATCAGTCTGGCTCAAACACACTAGGTCAGTAATTGCCACATCAAGTGTGTCACAGGTATAGATGGTCCAGCATCATTCTCACAGGGGTACATGGTCCAGCATCATTCTCAGCGGGTTAGACCTCATCATCAAGCATGCCACTGAGAATGGGATGGTGATGGATTCTTGATGTATGGCATTACTGGGAGGCAGTAAAAGGAAGGAGGCAGGACTTAGGTCATTGGGAGCATGTAGGGAGGGGCTGCATCTTGACCCTTTTTCTATACTTTTTCTATACTTCACATCTATCTAGGGAGGGAATAACTGTCTCACTACATAGTAACCTGCCACAATGGTATTCTGATTGAATACATGATGTCATGCAGCCATGACCTCTGAAACCATAAGCCAAAAGAAATCCTCCCCCTATCAAGTTGTTTCTGCCAAGCATTTGGTCACTGGAAGATTTTTCCATGTGATACTTGTCTTTTGAAACTTTTAAAAGTCACGAATTTAGCCCTTTTTGTTGGACACCCTTCCCAGGTCTCAGTGGGTTTTGCTGTGGTTGGTTAGTTGATTTGGATTTTAGTTTTTTGAGGTTTGATGCTCCTGAGCCCCAAGCTTCACAGATAAAACTGGAGTAACTAGATAATCTTCTATACACCATTGCAACGAGAAATCAATGAGCCAATCCAGGAAACAAAGAAATGAGAAACATTAAAACACACACACACACATTGCCAGGCATGGTGGGGCACACCTTTAATCCTAGCACTCAGGAGGTAGAGGCAGGTGGATCTCTGTGAGTTTGAAGCCAGTCTGATCTACAAACTGAGTTCCAGGACAGCAAAAGTTACAGAGAAACCCTGTTTCAAAAAAAAGAAAAGAAAAGATGAGAAAGGAAGGAAGGAAGGAAGAAGGAAGAAGGAAGAAGGAAGAGAGAGAGAGAGAGAGAGAGAGAGAGAGAGAGAGGCAGCAAATTAATATTCAATGGTATTAATGATAGGTCAGCACTATCAACAGTAATAAGGAAAGGGGCTCTTGAGAGAGGTTCTCCTATAACCCAAGCTGGCCTGGTATGTACTGTGTAATGGAGGATGACCTTGAACTCCTGATTTTCCTGCCTCTACCTTCCCAACATTAACAGGAATGTACCAACGCGTCTGGCTTATCACAGGGCTGGGATAAGAACCCAGGGCTTCATACCTGTTAGCAAGTTCTCTACCAACTTAGCCACATTCCTGGCCCTGTTTTGTTTTTATTGTTTATTTCTGATTATTTTACATTTATTTATTTATATTCATTCATTCATTTATTTATTTATTTATTTATTTATTTATTGTATATAGGGGAGCAGGCCACATGCCACCCTGAGGGTGTGAAGGCCGGAGGACAATCTGTACAAGTTGGTTGTCTTCATCCACCATGTGGATCCCAGAGATCAAACTTCATGTCAAGCTTGGTGGTTAGCTTGTTCACCAGCCGAGTCACCTTGCAAGAAGGTCTGGTATTCACTACATAGCCAAGGTTAGCCTCCAAATCACCAAAATTCTCCTGCTTCAGTCTCCCAAGGGCTGGGATTACAGACCCACATCTGAACGTCTGGAGTAGAGAATCAACTTTGGAAGGAGCTGTATACTCATAACACGCTGTCACATCTAAACTACCAAAAGCCGTAGTTCTCAGACTCGGAGAGTTTCCGGGTGTGGTGGTGCAGACCTGTGAACCCAGAACTTGGGAGATGGAGACAGAAGAATCAGAGGTTCGAAGGCCAGCATGTGCCACACTGTGAGTTCCAGGTCAGTGGAGCTACAGAGTAAAACCCTGTCTCAAACAAAATGATAAAACAAGCAAAAACAGGGAGAGTGGAAGGATTATTCAGAAAGCTTATTTTAAAAAAAAGAAAAGAAAAGAAAAAGCAGACATGTCTGGAGGTGGTGGTGCACACCTTTAATTCCAGCAATCAAGTGATTGCTGGAATTAAATTAAAGACTGGAGGATCTCTGTGAATTCAAGGCCAGTCTGGTCTACAGAGTGAGTTCCAGGACAAGTGCCAAAGCTACACAGAGAAACCCCGTTTCAGGAAGAAAAAAAAAAAGACATATCCTACCTCCCACTCTTTCCAACTGCTTTAGCAAATGGAAGACCCAGGCAGGCACCTGATCTGTCTGTCTATATTCTTAAGACACAGTTGGTCCATGACCAAACATCATCATCATTATCATCATCATCATCATCCCAGAAACGGGGCATTACATATTAACTCGGGTCAGCCTGTAACTCACGCAAGCTGGGCTTGAACTCCAGGTAATCCTCCTGCCTCAACCTTGGCAGTGCTGGAGTGACAGATGTGTTCCACCATGCGTGCATTGCTCTAAAGCATTATTGCCTTGGGAACGGGGCTAGATTGCACCCCATGCAAACAACTGCTGTTTGGTTTTTGGAAACCCTGATCCTCTTACAAACCACTATTTTGTCTGAACATCAGATACCTTCATCTTGTAAGGAAGGATATACATGTCAACTACTTGGATAGCCTGACAATGCCTACCGTCTTCTGGGACCCACTTTCCCCAGCACTATGTTAGAGGGGTCTCTCCTTCCCTCCCCAGGATGAGCTTCGCTGCTTTCCAGGCTTTAACTGCTACCCTCCAGACCCGGTTCCCGGTTGGTTTACATGTACACTCTTGCCCACGAGGAAGAAGTCTAGTGTGCAGACGAATGACAGTTTTGTAAGAGAGTCAGAGTTTCCAAAAAGCAAACCGTAGTTATTTTGATGCGTTTCGTTTTGGTTTTATTTCACTTGGATTTTGCAGTACAAGGGATTGAACCTAAATCCTCCTTACTCACACAAACTAGGCAAGAGTCTAAAACTAAGCTACATCTCCAGCTTTCGTGCTTTTTAAATAATGCAGGAAGGTTTCGACATGTGGAAGTATTTGCAGTCGGATTTCTGTGTTTTCTGCTCTTGCCAGAAGCTCTGCTGGGACACCACATCCGAGCGCTGGGAGCACCCCTGACCCGCGTGTTTCTTCACCGCGCTCAGCAGGCAGGCAACGCCACAGCTACAGCTCACCACTGGGAAAGAATAGGACCCTGGGGTTGCTCCTCGCCTCCTACAACCGAGCGTCCTTCCTGCATGCTTGCTGTTCCTTCTGTTCCTTAGAGGAGACAGGGACCCGCACCGAGCCACGCCCCCTTGCGACCAACAGGTTCTTGGAATGCGACCAGCTCGCAGTTGAGGCAGACGGGCGCGCCACCTGCTGTCCAAGGCGAGTACGCGACGCGAATGAATACATGCTTTGCAATTCAGCTTGGATTTTCTCTGCAGCCCTTCCCCTGGCTCCCATTTGGGGGAATGTTCTGGAATTCTAGATTAAGACTACTTAACCTGGAACCTGTGTGTTGGCTTCATCGAATCTAGGAACCCTGAAAACATCGTTCAGGGTTGATTATTTTTCTGGAAAGGGAGTAGTTTTCCTAAGTTTGACTAATAATGTTATGGTCTATAGACACTCACACACACTTTCTCTTGGGTAAATACCTAAGACTGGTATTGCTGGCGTGTCTGGTAAATGCATATTTAACTCTACAAAATTTGCCTGTTTCTAATATTGCTGGGCCAATTTACATTCCTGCCAGCAAGGGATGAGACAGTTAGTTTAACTCTGCCTCCTCGCCAGCATCAGACACATTAGTCTGCCATAATTGCAGTGGTTCTAATAGGCTGGTGCTACTCTCCAGGGGCTTACATTTGCATTTCCCTAATGACTAATAATGTCAAATGTCATTTATGTGCTTATTTGCCCTCTATACATTTTTAATGGTATATCCTAGACTGCTCATTTTTATTAGATATTTTCATCTTAGTAAGATGCACCGTTTCAAGCTGGGGTGTAAGATTCCTTAATTTATGGAGATGGAGACATATTTCAGCAGTTAGGAGCACTTGCTGCTCTTCCAGAGAACCCAGATTCAATTCCAAGTACCCAAGTTTGACACCCTCTCTTGGTCTGTGCAAGTACACACACTCAAGTGTGGAAGCCCGAAAATGTGAGCCTATTTCCACCTTGTCAGATGGTCAGAGAGTTTGAAGTTTGCTCAAAATTGTTGACAGCAACTAGGGCTACACATCCTGACCCAGGATGCGGTGACTTGGTTCTTTTGACATTAAGATGGTACATACAGGTAGAGCCACTCCATCCTGACAGATGGTCAGGCTATGCAAGCATACTTCTGCTCCTTCTTTTGTAACAGGACGTTTGACCTAGAGAGTGGCTGCCTTCAGGATATTTAGTCCAGGGTGGCTTCACTGTCTAAACTACAAAATGCTAATGACTTGATGTCTGTTGACAGAGGTTTCTGTCCCGCCTGGTCCTGCAAGCCATTCAGCCCCAAAGAAACACAGAGTTCTACATTAATCATAAACTGGTTGGTCTAGTATCTTAGTCTTCTTATTAGTTAATTCTTTCTTACATCTTAAATTAGCCTATTATTCTTATCTATATTAGCCATGTGGCTTGGTACCTTTTTCAGCAAAACAGTCATATCTTGCTTGCTCTATGTTTGGCTTCCTCCGTGTCTGGGGAATGACTGCAGACTGAAACTTCCCTCTTCCCAGAATTCTCATTGCCCCTCCTTTACTTCCTGCCTGGTCATCCTACCTAGCTACTAGCCAATCAGCGTTTATTTAAAATACAAGTGACAGGGTACAGACCTTTGTCCCACAGCAGATGTCTCAAAGTGTTAAAGCAATTAACTGTCCGAGTTGACTTTTGTATCATGTTAAAAAGTCTTTTGCTGCCTTCTTCCCCCTTTTGAATTGGGGCATAAAAGCATATGGAAAATTAAACACAGGAATTTCAGTATTCACTGGAACTCACTCCTGATACCATCCTGTTTTCTGTTTTATAATTTTACTCATGTCTTGTACTCTTTACTTATTTTTCTGATCCCTATGCCCCTACTCTGGCAAGAGGTATTTTTGTCAAGGCTGGTCCCCAACACTCAAGTGCACATATCCACACATAATTAAAAATAAAAAATTTTGGAAAGATTTCTCTATCTATATTGTATGCACTTCCGTGTGTGTGTGTGTGTGTGTGTGTGTGTGTGTGTGTGTATGTATGTGTTTGTGTGTGTGCTTTACAAACATTTTCTCCTAGTTGATACTATGCATTTGACTTCCTTAATCATTCCCTTTGAAGTGCAGGAATATTTAATTTTTGACAATGCATAATTTATTGATACCTTATTTTTGGTTCATGCTTTTTAATGTCGTATACGTAACTTTTCTATTTAAAAAGAACGCAGAGCTTTTCCCTTTAGTATCCATCAATAGAGCAGCAGTTGCCAAAACGTTCAATCCCTTTGTGACTTCTGATTGAAGCAAGAACCATGAAAGCCATCTCGGTGCACTTGCTCACCTTCCAAGGAAGATGAGATCTTCCAAAGAGCTGAGTCAGAAGTATAATATTCAATCTGTGGACCCTCAAAAGGTTGGTGAAGTTCGGGTTGTACAAGGTCAGCAGATTGGCAGTGGTCCAGGTGTGTGGAAGAAAGATGTCACCTGCATTGATCAGGTGCACTGAGAAAGGCTAATAGCACAAGTGCCCATGTGTTTATCCACTACACCCCCAACAAGGTGCTCATCACTAAAGCTGGGGGTATATATGCACATGAGTGAAGTGCCCGGGGAGACAGAAGAGGATACGGAACTGCCTGTAATCCTAGTATTTGGGAGGTCAAGGTAAGAGAATCACCACAAGTTCAAGTCCAGCCTAGGCCATGAGGTGAGTTCTAGGCCAGCCTGGACTACATAGCTAGACCTCACTTCAGAACTCAAAGAGAAAATAAGTGGTCCCGAGTGGGAGAGTGGTGAGATGAAGTTTACTTACAGAGTGGTGGGCCATTGAGACAGCGGAGGTCCTGCTGTCCTACCCTCACTGCTGAGGTTGGAGAAACAGTATGCTACTCAACGACTGACGTTAGGTCTCAGGAATTGAAAACAGAAGCTGCAGCCCTCAAGATTGTAAAAATTATATGTTGCGGATAAACTGTTGGTTAGAGCGCAGGCTGTTACCAGCTGCATCCAGTCCTAGCCCTGCTGCTCCGCCACTGTCACAGTGATCCAGAAGGATGCTTGAGGTCTGGGAATTGTCACTGAGGACAGAGGATCTGCCTTCTGGTCCAGACCTTTTGTGCTGAGGGAGCATGGGGACTTGGATGTGACTATGTCACAGAATCCCTCCAAGGGGACGATGAGAGAGTGAGTGCCGGTAGCCTCCTCCACTTCATCCTCCTGAGGTAAGGGAACGTTGTAGAAACAGTCCGCTGTGACATTTACTCACACTCTTCCAGGAGGATGCTGCAGATGGAGTTGATTCCCCTGAAAGGCGATTGTGGCAGAAATGACCCGAGAGTTCTCAGGTATACTCAGATTTCTTCTTATCATATCCAGGAGCCCCTCAAAGCAGTGATTTCCAAGAACTTCATCCCCAAATCTAAGGTCTAAGCATCTGAAGGGCTGGTGAGGTGACTCAGCAGGTAGCGGTATTTGCCAACAACCCTGGTGATCTGAAGTCAATCCCCAGGACCTTCGTGGTATAAGAAGAGAACCAGTGTCTCCAAGGTATCCTCTTTTCTACACACACTCACTGTGGCATGCACAATTACACACACACACACACACACACACACACAAGTGATAACAGAAAATTAAGACCTAAAGGGCTATTAATTATAACCATTAGCAAAAACAATTTCTTGTAGTTAATTCTTTGTAAAATTTCCCTAGAGGAGAAAATAGAAAGCTGGGAAATGGCACATTGTATAAGATGCTTGCCATGCAAACACAAATACTAGAGTTTGCATCCCCAGAACGTATGTGAAAATGGATGTGATAGCATGTGGACGGGAAGCAGAAACATAACCCTGGAAGTTCATAGGCCAACTAGCCTGGTCTACAGCAGCAGTAAACAACAGGCAGATGTCTCCAACATAGTAGAAATCAAAGATAGATGCCCGAGGTTGTCTTTTGGTTTCACCATGTGTATAGTGGCACATGTCTACTTAGATATTTGAGAGAGCTCTTAGTATCTTTTAAAATAATGTCCTGAAAACTTCCACATTTTGACATAGATGGCTGAATTAAATAACAAACCAGACCATGTGGTAAAGGGTTGGAAATGACGACAGGTAGTATTTAGAGGAGATGCCAGACAGTTATTGTTGACAGAGGTCCTGGCTACTGGCCAATAAGCGTTTTATTAAAACAATACAAGACCATTGTCCCACAGCATGTTATAATGGTACATGTCTATAATTTTAGCACCAAGGTAGATCATGAGTTCAAGGTCATCCTGGCCTCCACAGCAGGTTTGAGGCAGTCTGGAGTACATAAGACCTGAAAGAAACAAAGCGGGGTAAGGGAAGAAAGGAGAAAGTAAGAGAAAGGAGGGAAGGAGTGAGGGAGAGAAAGAAGGGAGAAAGAAAGGAGGAAAGGCCATCTTAAACCAATAGAAAATGTCACTGGTGTGATCGTTGCTAATATCCATTCTAGAAAAGACACTACAGATCAGTATTACTCTTCTTGAACTAAAAGCAAACAAATAAACAAACAAAAAACACTTGTTATTTTTGCTGGTTGTGGTGGCTCACATAACTATAGAGTTCATCACTTGGAGCCTGAAGCAGGAGAATTGCTACAAAGTCAAGATCACCCTGGGTTATATAGTGGGTTGTTCAACAATGAGACCAGCTCAAAAAGTGAGAAAAACTTATTTTAATAAAAATGATTGTGACAGAGATATTTTCATTATAACGGGCAATACGTTTTTACCTTTTTGCATACTTCCAGGAACCCAAACAGAACTGAGCCTTGTGTCTCGCTTCAAAAGGAGGCTGCTTTGCCAACATGAGCATCCTAAGCAGGACTGAAGTCATCAGTGCTGAAGGATAATGATGCCAGAAGGGAATGGGCTGAGTGGAGACAGCCCCACAAGCCCGGTGTGCTGGTGCACACCTGTCGTCCCAACAGGGGGGGTGGGGGGATGGGAAATCCGAAGTCAGACCAGGCCGTCTTTAAGGTTCACTAAGGCATGGGTAGGTGTCTCCAAAGACATCTGCTACACCTTCTAGAGCTTCTAGGAGGGGAGGAAGTGGATCTCTAGGAGCTGAGGCCTGATGGAAGGGAGTCAAATCACTGAGTGTCCTTGAGAGAGTGTCCTTGAAGTGACTATCAGGATCCCAACCAACTGCAGACTGAGACCTCCAAAGCTATGAGCTAAAGTGACCCTCTGCTCTCTTTAAGCTACCGCAAGTATTTTGTTACAGAAACAGAAAACTACCAAATGTGGCTTTACCCACATCCTGCATGACTCATGTATATCTGGTTCTGAGGGCAGAAGACCCACCTGCGCGGGGGCTGGAAGAGGGAGCTATTTGGGTCTGAAGAGTGTCGAGGCCCCTATTATCTCTCTTGTCTTTATCGCTTGCACCCTCCCTATGAAAACGGCCACTGCCTGGCAGAAACAAAGCGCCGGGGCTCACGCATGAAATCCGAGGAAGACACGAGAAGTTGCTCTAACCCGCGAATCGATACAAGCCTCCTGATTGCCTCCCTGTCTGTCGTCGTTAGCCACTAATTCTTAGATGCCTGGTGTCTGTCAGCATTTTCATAGCTGTCCCTTCCTGTGGGATATCATTAACATTTAACGGAGGCTGAATGTGAAATCTGTGTGGCAGAGCTGAAGTGGGGGGTGTGGGGAGAAGGGCTTAAGGGATTGTGAATGCATGTGTGGTTTTAAGACTAACTCAATTCAGCAAAAAGAGCATCGGACTATGACGGACCAAAGTAACAATACTATCTGCCTTTCGCCATACTAAATGTTTCGTTGATCCTTAGGAGGAGAGGCCTAATGGAAATGAGTCAGGTCACGGGGAGAGTGTCTAGAAGGGAGTATTGGGATTCCAGCCCCCGCCCCCTCCTTTGCGCTCTCATTCTCATCTAAGAAATCTCAAGGAATGCGGCCCAGAAGATGATATTTTCGTCTGTGTTGCTGCTGCTGCTGCGGTCACAAAATGCCTGAGACTGATTAACTGATAGAGGATTGGAGTTCATCTAGTTCATGGCACTGAGGTTGAGGAGTTGGAGAGATGGCGCATCCTCTAGGGAGGACTCCTTACTCCATCATGGCAGAAGGCATCAAAGGTCCTGATGGAGGAAATGAGTTAGTTCAGGTCTCTCCTCTTACAAAGATTCTCCTGCTACTGTAGGGGCTCCACGCCCTCTTCCTGACCTCAAATGACCCTAGCCACCTTCCGGAGACCCGACCTCCAAGTATCACTAACATGAGTCTGGGTATTGTTTACAATACATAGACTCTGGCTTTTTGTTTTGTTTTGCTTTTATTGCTTTTTGTTGTTTTTGTTCTTTTATTTTTTTTTTTTTTTTTGAGCCATGTTTTCTCTGTGTAGCCTTGGCTGTGCTGGAAATTACAGGCTGACTTTGAACTCAAGAGATCCATCTGCCTAGGCCTCCCCAGTGCTGGGATTAAAGGCGTGCACTACCAAGCTTGGTACAGAGACTTTTTAAAAGAATATTCAGCCGCAGCCATAGCTAATGTATTCTGGCAGGAGAGGCCATGCTCCTTCTACCATGTGCCTACATCTTCCTTACAATAAGGTCAGAATGTCCTTCTTCCAGGCAGGAAGAAGCAGGGGACAAGAACAGGAGTCACAGTGAGCTGAGTCTGTCCCCATGGAGAGTCTCACACATCTGGTTATAATATGTTCTGTGGTCATTGCTTGTCACAAATGCCTGCTATGTCGTTGGTGCTGTGCTAGGCATTCATATGTATTTTGACGTTTGCCTTCATTTCGCTGAGCACCATCATTCGTCTGTTTCTTGACTGCAGATGCAACTGGCTCAACCCTTGGTTGTGTTAATAAAGGAGGGGCAAGAGGACCTCTTAAAGGAATGGTCAGTCTCCTTAGACATCCAGGAAATGCAAATCAAAATGCCTCTGAGATGCTATCTCACACATGGCTAAGATCAAGAACACGAGTGACAGCTCATGCTGACAAAGATGTGGAGCAAGGAGAACACTCCTCCAATACTGGTGGGAATGCAACCTTGTGCAGTCACTTTGGAAATCAATATGGCAGCTTCCCGTAAAATTGAGAATCAATCTACCTCAAGACTCAGCTATACTACTCCTGGGCATATACCCAAAGGACGCTCCATCCTACCACAAGGACACCTGCTCCACTATGTTCACAGCAGCTTTTTTTCATAATAGCCAGATCCTGGAAACAACCTAGATGACCCTTAACTGAAGACTGGATAAAGAAAATGTTGTACATTAACACAATTGAATATTACTCAGGTGTTAAAAACAATGACATCGTGAATTTTTCTGTCGATGGTTGTAACTAAAAAAGATCATCCTGAGTGAGGCAACCCAGATTCAGGAAGACAAGGCTTATAAGTGGACATTAGCCATAAGGTAATGCTATAGACCGCAAACCCAGAGATGCTAAGTAACAAGAAGGGCTCAAGGGGGAACACATGAATCTCACTATGAAGGAGAAATAGAGTAGAAATCACGGGGGGAGGGAGGACCGGGTGGAGGAGGAGGGAGGGAGAGAGTACTGGAAAACACAACTGAGATCAGGGGCATCTCTGGGACAAGTTAGAAACCTAGTACAATGGAAACTCCTGGGAATCTATGAAGGTGACCCTAGCTAAGACTCCTAGCAATGGAAGATACAGAGCCTAGACCAGCCATCTCCCATGACCAGACAAGGCTTCCAGTGGAGGGATTGGGACACCAACCCAGCCACACGACCTATGACCTACAATTTGTCCTGCCTACAAGATTGCTAGGGTAAAGGTGGTGCAGAAATTGTAGAATGACCAACCAATGACTGGTCCATCTTGAGAGCCACACCATGAGAAGGAGTCCACCCCTGATACTGCCTGGAAGGCCAGGACCCAGAAGCTGGATGGCCCGGGGACCTAGAATAGAACCAACTACAACTGGCAAACCAAACAAAACAGAAGTCGATGAAATGATTCCTAATGATATTCTACTATACTCATAGATTAATGCCTAGCCCAATTGTCATCGGAGAGGTTTCATCCAACAAAAGTGTCAAAGACCCACAGCCAAACACTAGGCAGAGTTTAAGGAATCCTGAGGAAAAGGGGAAAGGATTGCAGGAGCCAGAGGTGTCAAGGATACCTGAAGAAAACCCACAGAATCAATTAACCTGGGCTCATAGGAGCTCACAGAGTCTGAACTACCAATCAGGGAGGCTGCAAGGAACTGATCTAGGCCCCCTGCACATATGTTACAGGGTGTAGTTTGGTCTTCTTCTGGGACTCCTATCAGTGAAAGCAGGAGCTTTCTCTGACTCTGTTGTCTTTGGGGATTCTTTCCTCCCACCAGGTTGCCTTGCCCAGCCTTAACAAGGAAAGGGTGTGCCTAGTCTCATTACAACTTGATATACCATGCCCGGTGGATAGCCCCAGGAGGCCTGCCCTTTTCTGGAGAGAAACGGAGGAAGAATGGATAGAGGCCAGGATGTGGGGGAGAAGAGAGTGGGAGGAGAGGAAAGGGGAAAAACTGCAGTCAGGATGTAAAAGCAAAAATAAATAAATACAAAAGAAGGTGCAGGTAATTGTGTTACAAATTTGACTGTAAATATTATTAACTCTATTTTAATATTCTTTTTCCTCCTTTATAATTCTCTTTCAAAGTATTTAAAAACAGATTTCAGCAAAGGGGCCATAGGCTTCAGCAGCTTACAAAGGAGTCTGAAACAAGTGAGGTCAAGCACCCCTGGATGAGCTCTCTTAGGCTCTCTGGCTGGCAATAAACTTGGCCTCTGACTACCATCCAGACAAGTCTCTTGAGCTTTTGATTTCCTTTGTGTTCTCTTCCGTGAAAATGGGAGCAAGCTGTACTTCATCCAGCTCAGAGCTGTTTGGGGAGCCAAGGATGTCTATACAAGCATAGAGCTGGTCCAAGGTCACAACACAACACTAAGCAAGGTGGTACCTGCCTGTATCTCAGTACCGGGGAGGCAGAAGAGGGTAGATTAAAGTTTAAGGTCAGCCTCAAGCACATAGCCAGTCTGAGGCTAGGCAGGACTCTAGGAGACACTGTCTGGGTAGAAAGAGGAAAGAAAATACCTTCATCCTGCAGAGCTTCGTACTGAAGCTTCTTCAGTACCGCATAAATGCTGAGGGATTCTTTCAAGATGATTTGACTCTGCAGTGCCACATAAACGCTGAGGGATTCTTTCAAGATGATATGACTCTAGATGCGTTTCTCAGATGTGACAATAATTCTCTATCACATCCACATAAATGTTCCTGCTACAGCAATATATTTTATAATGCCAAATTAGGGACTTAATTTGAATAAAATCTGATAATAAAGAGGAGACTATACCCTGTATTTGTTACTTTTCTGTTGCTGTGAAAAAAGAAAACCACCTTGACTGAGGCAACTTAGAAAATAGTTTATTTGAGGTTTATGATCCAGAGGATGAGAGTCAATGATGGTGGGGCCGATGGCAAGTGGGCAGAGCAGCAGCTGAGAGCTCACATCTCAAACCACAACAGGAAGCAGAACAGACACACTGGGGCTGGCAGGAGGCTTTTAAAACCTTACAGATTGTCCCCGGTGACACACTTCCACCAACAAGGCCCCAAACAGCCACCAACAGGGAACCAAGTATTCAAATGCCCAAGACTTATGGACAGCATCTCATTCAAACCACCACACATTCCACTTGCTTGCTTTAGTCAGCTTTCAATTACTGCAATAAAGAAATACCCTGACCAAGGAATTTATAAAGACAAAGGGTTATTTTGGCTACAGGTGTTAGTGTTGCTCTTTTAGAAAGTATGGCAGCACATCACCATGAGGTACACCTAGTAGAACAATCCACAGGCCTCATGGCAGAAAAGCAAAAGAGGAAGACAGATAGGTTGGGAAAGATTGGTACTACTAGTCCCATCAAAGGTTTGCCCCATGAAGACACCCTGGTATATACAAATTTCTCACGGCTCCATCTCCTCTGGATAACACCTCAGAGGGGAAAGTATGTATCACCACTTGGATATGGGGCAGAGGAGACTATGAAGACACAAACTAGCAGTGCACCCCAAATGAAGATGCAAGCTAGCAGTTCACCCCCAACTGAACTGCTTAAGAATATGAGAAGGCAGGGGTGGCGCACGCCTTTAATCCCAGCACTCGGGAGGCAAAGGCAGGCGGATCTCTGAGTTCGAGGCCAGCCTGGTCTACAAGAGCTAGTTCCAGAACAGACTCCAAAGCTACAGAGAAACCCTGTCTTGAAAAATACCAAAAAAAAAAAAAGAATATGAGAAGGTAAAATGAGATTACACCAATAGGCCACATAGCTCATATTATCTTGCACAATTTGGAAAACTTGAGATGGGGCAGGAAAGACATTTTGGTGGTTAGGAGCACTTATTGCTCTTCCAGGGAACCCCAGATTGGTTCCCGGTATTCATACTGAGTGGCTCACAACTGCCTCTAACTCCAGCTCTAGGAAATTCAATACCTTCTAGCCTCAGCAGACACATAGTACACCCACATGGCATTCACTTACACAGAAACACACATATACATGAATAAAAATAATAATAAATGGGGACTGAGACATGGCTCCATGGTTAAGAGTACATACTGCTTGTGGTGGTTTGAAAGAAAATGGCCTTCATGGGAGGTATGGCCTTGTTGGAGTAGGTGTGACTTTGTCGCAGGAAGTATGTAACTGGGAGCAGGCTTTAAGCATAGGCAGACTTTCTTTCCCACCTGCCACTTCCCAAATAATTAACACAGAGACTCAATATTAATTATAAATGCTTGACCAATAGCTCAGGCTTATTACTAACTAGCTCTTACAACTTAAATTAACTCATTTATATTAATCTACATACTGCCACATGGTGTTACCTCTCTTTCATCTTGCATCTCCTGTTTCCTCTCCTTGTCTCCCTGGCAGCTCCTCTGACTCTTCCCTTCTTCTAGCTTGGATCAGGTTGATGCACAAATCAGCCCATACAACATCATTAAAAATAAAAATTAAAACTCTGAAAAATAATCTTTTAAAAAAGAAGAACAAGCCCAGGTATTGGTTACAATGCTTCTAATCCCAGTACTCAGGAGGAAGAGGCAGGCATATCTCTGTGAGTTTGAGGCCAACCTGGTCTACAGAGCGAGTTCTAGGACAGACAGGACTGTTACACAGAGAAACCCTGTCTTGGGGAGGGAGGGAGGAAGGGAGGGAGGGAGAGAGAGAGAGAGAGAGAGAGAGAGAGAGAGAGAGAGAGAGAGAGAGAGAGAGAGAGAAGGAGAGAGAGAAAGGAACTTTAACAAAGCCAGGTAAGGTGACTTTCACCTATAATTCCAATTCTAGTACTCAGGAGGCAAAGGCAGGAGGATCCCCATAAGTTCAAAGCCAACTTTGTCTACATAGGGAATCCCAGGGCAGCCAGGGTTGCATAGTAAGACCCTGTCTCGCAAAACAAATAAACAAACAAACAAAATAAAGTTAAAAAGAGTTTCTTCATATAATAAAAATAGATAAATACCAAAGTTTTACAAATACATGGTATACTATATTTAAGACAGGATCTCAATCATATGGGGGGCGCTGCTGAGTCCTTTCTTGGTATATACTCAAAGACACAAAGTTCTGTGAGATGGCAAAGCACTTCCTATTGTGGTTTGAATGCATCAGAAAGTTCTCCGATTGCTTATTGCTTTGAGTCCTTAGTTACCACCTTAAGGTCTTATTTTGAAGGCTATAGAGCCTTGAAAATCTTGGCCTTGATGAATGAAATAAATGACCAGGAGAAGGCCTTTGAAGAGTATACCCACGCTGGGTTTCAGCTCACTTTCCCATTTCCTGGTCTGCTCTCAGGGACAGAACCACTCCGTTATGCCCTCACAGCCAGAACAGACTGAAACCCCTCTGAAACCATGAGACGAAACAAAACTTTCCTACTCTCTGCTGTTGCTAGGGTGTATCTCAGTCACAGAAACACAGCTGTAGGGCTTGAGTGAGAATGTTCCCTGTAGGCTCAGATGTTTGAACACTTGGTCTCTAGCTGGTGGTGATGCTCAGACAGGTTTAGAGGGTATGGTGGTTTGACAGAAAATGGCCCCCAAAGGGAGTGGCACTTGGAGGAAGTGTGTCACTGTGGGGGCAGGCTCCAAGGTCTCTTTTCTCAAGCTTCAGTCAGTGTGACCGTCATTCAACTTCTTGTTGCCTCTGAGTCAAGATGATGTAGCGCTCTCAGCTCAAGCATCACATCTGCCTGCAAGCCGCCCATGCTCTGCTTCAGGGACATAACGAACCGCACCTCTGTGAGTTCGAGGCCAGCCTGGTCTACAAGAGCTAGTTCCAGTACAGGTAGGGCTATTACACAGAGAAACCCTGTCTCAAAAACAAAACAAAAAAACAACAAAACAGCTAACTGGGACGGAAGGTAAGGCCTTTCCTGGAGGAAGTATGTCACTGGAGGTGGGCTTTGAGGTTACAGAGGGTGGCACCATTCCCAGTGCACCCTCTTTGTTTCCTGAGTGTGGTTCAAGACTTGAGCCCTCAGCTCCTGCTGAGAGCATCCAGTTCTTTCCCCCTGATGCCTCTGCTCCACCATCATGGACTCTAACCGCCTAGAACTGTAAGTCTAACAAAACTCTTTCTCCTGTAAGTTGCCGTGGTCATGGTGGCTTTATCCCAGCAGTATAAAAGTAACTAATAATTAAAAGTGCCTAAAAGAAGCTGGTGTTCAGGCTGGAGAGATGGCTCAGAGGTTAAGAGGATTGCCTGCTCTTCCAAATGTCCTGAGTTCAATTCCCAGCAACCACATGGTGGCTCACAACCATCTGTAATTGGGTCTGGTGCCCTCTTCTGGCCTGCAGGCATACACATAGACAGAATATTGTATACATAATAAAGAAAGAAAGAAAGAAAGAAAGAAAGAAAGAAAGAAAGAAAGAAAGAAAGAAAGAAAGAAAGAAGCTGGTGTTCTCAATTATTTCCCCAGTGATTGATAGAAACTGTGAGCTGTTTATGTTGAGGGAAGAAGCCTGGTTTATCCAAAGCATACTGCCCTTTTCTCCTGGCTTCAAGAGAAGTTCAGAAGTTAATGCTGTAGTTTGGGTAAGATACCTCCCATATTTGAAAGGCTCAGACACCAGAAGATGACACGATTCTGATGTGACGGAAGTTTTAAGAGGTGGAACCTAGCTGGGAATGAGTAGTGGCATATGCCCACGACCCTAACACTTCAAGGTCAGATGTCTCCTTCCACCACAAGCATTCCAGGGATTGGACTTTCAGGTCATTAGGCTTGGCAGCAAGCACCTTTACCTGCTGAGCCACCTCATCAGCCTCTGATGCTTGTTGTTGTAATAAAGCTTTATTGAGACACAAACATTCTTACTCATTTATAAGGTTGTTGCACTACCTTTTCAGGACAGTAGCAGTTGAGTGGCTGCATCAGAGACTAGATGGCCCACAAAATCTAAATTGCTGGCAGCCTGACCCTTTGTAGGAATGCTTTCTAATCCTTGTTGGAAAACCCTGCTGCATTTTTCCTCTAGTAGAGAAGACTACTCTGAAAGAGTTAGCTTTAAACATCAGGCATATGCACACACCTTTAATTCCAGCACCCGGGAGGCAAAGGCAGGCAGATCTCTGTGAGTTCAAGGCCAGCCTGAGCCACACAGTAAGTTCCAAGCCAACTCTGACTACTTAGTGAGACCTTATCTCAAATTTAAATTTAAAGAGAGAGAGAGAGAGAGAGAAAGAGAGAGAGAGAGAGAGAGAGAGAGAGAGAGAGAGAGAGAGAATTGGCTTTCTGCCTGAACTTACAAAGTGCAAAATGCACACAATGCATTATGTTTTAACATAGGCATCAATATTTAATATAATAAGAGGTTGAAATGTGTTTCATAACTCAGAATAAATTGTTTGTTCCGGCTGATGAATCCTGGTGGGGGAGGGCAAGCTCACTGTTTTGTTTATAATGGCAGTTTTGAAGTCTCTTTTTTGGCCAAATGACCAAGGTTGAGGGCAAATGGGGGCTGGGTATCTGGGAACAGGATGCCGACCTTCCTGGGTAACTCCTTCCAAGACTGCCAGTCTCCATTACACATGGTATCTTCAGCCATCCATCACCAGCCACAAAGATCTCATTTGCAACCAGGCTCTGAGCCATTTGCCTAAAACTGAACAATTACAGATTTTCTGGCCAAGTATATACCCACAAATATTACTGTAGATATAAATGACTTTCAAAGGCTCTTCTTATTTTTTTCAGTTAAATTACTCTATCTGTTCAGTGTCTTAGTCCTCTAGAAGAATGTATACCCTGTGGCTAGCTCAGATTTTAAACCCACACTCTGTTTCACCAGCTGTCTGTAACTGGGGGGTGGGTGGGGGTGAAGACAGACTTTTAAATTCTCTGAGCCTCTGTCCTAACATTGCAATAATAGAACCTACTGACTTTATATGTTTACACAATGAATATTTGAGTTTTGGAACTGAGGATATGGTTCAGTTAATAGAGTACTTGCCTCCAATACACAAAGACCTAGGTTCGATCCCCAGCACTGAATAAAACCAGATGTGGTGGTACAAACCTGTAATCCCAGCACTGGGGAGGTTAGGACAAGAGGATCAGAAGTTCAAGGTCAGCTAGATTTTTAGTTCAAGGCCAGACTAGGAAAAAATGGAAACCTGTCTTACATAAGTGAATTAATGAATAAATGAAGTAGTTTAAAAATCCATATTTGGCCAGACAGTGGTAGCACAAGTCTTTAATATTAGCATTGAAGAGACAGAGGCAAGTGGATATCTGGGTTCGAGGCCAGCCTGGTCAACAGAGAGTTCCAGGACAGCCAGGGCTATCCAGGAAAGCCTGTCTCAAAATTGTTTTGAACTAAAAAGGTGCATTTGAGTTCCTATTTTGTCCTGGATACCAGGAAAATCTAGAAACTGAGATATGAATCAAGAAATCAAGCAGCCAAGAGTGCTGTCCTTGTGAATCTTGACGTTCTGGGGAAGGGGGCATACTAGTCAACTAAGCAAATCGTCAAGGCTCTTCCAGATGGTGATGGACATGCAGGAGACCATGTGATAGAGTGACGCACTTACTGGCGTTAAGAGAAGACCTGAAGAAAGAGTGTGAGCAAGATAGGGAGCAGCTGGGCTGGAGAGATGGCTCAGTGGTTAAGAGCATTGCCTGCTCTTCCAAAGGTCCTGAGTTCAATTCCCAGAAACCACATGGTGGCTCACAACCATCTGAAATGAGATCTGATGCACTCTTCTGGCCTGCAGGCAGACACACAAGACAGAATATTGTATACGAAATTAATTAATTAATTAATTAATTAATTAAAAAAGATAGGGAGCAGCTGTCACCAGTGTCCCACAGAGTGGACACAGTTCCAGACATCTGGAAAAGGGAAAAGAGTATCTGTAAGTTACGAATAGCGAGTGGCTAAGAAGAAAAGTGACCCCAACAACAAAGATCAGAGACCGAGGAGGAGGCTGAATCACAAAGGTCTAGAAGGTCACAGTAAGGAATTTCAGGCTTTATTCTAGCCAAGATGGACAGAAAGTTATGCAAATGTTTTAACAGTAAAATGGTTAATAATTGTATGTGATTCATGTCAAGGGCTTGGTTTTATTGATTTGGAGTTCTGATTTTTAAACTTTTATTTAGTGTGGTGTGGTGGGATGTGTGTGTGCATGTGCACACTTGTGGGCGTGAATGCACACACGCTTGCTCATGCAACAAATGCCTTGGTGTGCATATGGAAACCAGAAGACAACTTGCGAGAGTTGATTCTCTCCTTCTACAGTGTGAATCCGGGGGTTGGACCCTGATTGTCAGCTGTGACAGCAAAGGCCTTTTATCCACTGAGCCGTCTCACTGGCCCCTGTCGTTTCGTTTTGTTTGTTTTTTGAGACAGGGTCTTTGCTAGCCATGAATCCATGATCCTTTTGCCTCTTTTGAGTACTAGGATTAAAATTTATATATATTTTTTTTTTCTGGAGACAAAGTCTCACTCGCCCCAGACTGGCCTTGTATGTGTTATGTAGCCAAGGATGATCTCAGACTGTTGATCCTCTTGTTTCCACCTCCCAAGTGCTGGGGATACAGGTGTGCACCATCAAGCCCAGTTGAAAGAAGCCTATTCTATGTTAGAGCTGTGTGTCAAGGCCTTATTAGGTGTTCAGGGCTCAATGCCTCATTTAAACCCCATGAACCATTACGGGGTAAGAACACTAATGCATCCTGATGGCAGTGTGAAGGTTCATTTGTCAGCAATAGTGGAAGAAGTATCAGGAGTCAATAGCCATGCTGTGTTGGTTGATTGGTTGGTTGGTTTGGCTGGCTGGGATTTTGTAGTTAGGTTTGGTTTGAGGCAGGGTCCAGGTATCACAAAATCAAACTATGTAGCCAAGGCTGGACCTTGAGCCCCCACCCGGGTCCTCTTGCTTCCATCTCTCAAATTCTAGAATTAATGGTATTCCCTGAGATGCCCAGCCAACCTGAGTTCTTTCGAGTACTTCTACTCCTATGAAGCTCAGATTCTTTAGGAGGGTTAGTTTTTACTATTTTTGTAGACACAGCCTAGAACTTACTATGTAAGTTCTGACCTTAAACACACAACAATCCTCTTGCCTCAACCTTGAAAGTGGTTGGATTACAGCCTTATGCACTGAGCCCAGATTGAAGCTGTATTCTTTTTTTAATGAGTTGTTTATTTCTATTTTATGTGCATTGGTATTTTGCCTCCATCTCTGACTGTGTGAGAGCATTGGCTTCCCTGGAGGTAAAGTTACAGACAGTTGTGAGCCGCCTTGTAGGTGGTAGGATTTGAACCCAGGTCATCTGGAAGAACAGCCAGTGCTCTTAACCAGTGAGCCATCTCTCTAGCCCCTTGAAGTGGGATTCTTATCTTACTCCTCAAAAGAAACTTTTAGAGTGAGCCACTATGAAGCATAATGTAGTGTACTTTTTAATTTTTTTAACACATAGAAAATATTTGCTCAGGAGAATTTAAGCTAAGCTAGTAACATTGTACGTCATACCAGGTGAACCAGATCACATAAACGCTATGGGAAACACAACACTAGCATGGTATACCTTTTGTTTATCTTAGTTAGTATTGGGGGGAGCAAGAAAAGAAAGACAGACAGTAAGAGGTGAGTACCAATGTGTGGATGCAGGATATATAAGTGTGAATCAGAGGACAGCTTGCAGGAGTTGATTTTCTCCTTCTACCATGTGGGTCCTGGAGATCAAACTCTGATGATCAAACTGTTGTCAAGTGCCTTGTCCCACTGAGTCATGTCACCAGCCCCTCACAAGCTTATTTGTGGGAAAACTACAGGTTAGAGCCAGAGATATGGTTCATGATTCATTGGGCATAATTAAACATCAAGCATTTTAATTCTTAAAGCATCTATATTTTTTAAAAATAAATTAAAGGAACAGTGTTTCTAACTTTTCTTTCTTTTTTGTTTTATTTTTGTTTGTTTGTTTGTTTTTTGATTATCGAGAGAGGGTTTTCTCTGTAGCTTTGGAGCCTGTCCTGGAACTAGCTCTTGTAGACCAGGCAGGGAACAGTGTTTCTGTCTATGAAATTTTGTATAGCTCTGTGGAAGTTATTTTTCAATTTTTTATTATTAATTTATTTGTTTCGTGTGTATGAGTGTCTACATGTATGCATGGTGCCCATGAAGACCAGAGGAGGGTATCAAATCTGGAACTGGAGTTACAGACAGTTGTGAGCTGCCATGTGGGTGCTGGGAACTGAACCTGGGTCCTCTGGAAGTGCAGCCACTGCTCTCAGCCACTGAGCCATATTTCTAGCCCCTTAGGGGAAATTCCTGACTCAGCCTAGGAAAGATTTCAACCAGATCTGATGAGAGGCTCCTTTCTCTCCCCCACGTCTCTTTAATTTTCTCCATCTTTGCTATCCAGTCTCAAGAAAAGGGACATTGTTTCCAATTTTGCAGATCCCTGGCTTAATACAGGATAGCTGGGGCTGTGGAAGCCTTAGCTCACAGGTAAAGGGGCTCATGCAGCAGCTGAACTCATCTATCTGTTTTTGCATTCCTTCTGTTCCACTGTATCATAAGACAGACTCTGAGAAACCCCGTACAACCATGATCAAATGAGTTGAACACCTATATAATATCAAGTGTCATAGACCAGTTACTCTCCTAGCAGACATCTTGAAAGGCACTTAGGAAAATACTGAAGGAAAATGTTTATTTGGTGATAAAGTTTGTTTTCGGATTCTTCTACACATTCTTATCACGAGGAACGCCAGAGTGACTTTTTAAAACAACAAACACTCGCTTTAAAAAAAAAAAAAAAAAAAAAAAAAAAAAAAGTGATGTGCCTTTAATCCCAGCACTTGGGAGTCGGAGGCAGGCGGATCTCTGTGAGTTCGAGGCCAGCCTGCTCTAAACGAGCTAGTTCCAGGACAGGCTCCAAAGCTACAGAGAAACCTAGTCTTGGAGAGAAAAAAAAAAAAAAAAATGTGCTGACTAAGTTTTGATGTAACTCAGGACAGCAGCTTTGGCTCATAGTACTGAGCCGCACAGTGACGTCACACAGCTACTTCCGCTCACTTCACGTTGGCCACTACATTTCCCAGAATGCTTTGCCAACGACGACGCCATTGGTCAGTGAGGCCGGAAGTGCACCTGATTGAGAGGAAGTAGATGGTCTCCGAGGCCAGAGTGCTGAAGAGCTGTCCGTGAGCTTGGGAAGAACTTCGTGGGTCTCGCGGCGTGGGGTGAGGAGTGTGGCCCGGGGGGACAGGCGCGGTATCGCACGGGAAGGCGCTTTCCCAGCCTTGACTCAGATCCGGGAGGGGAGCGACATCCGCGTAGAGACGAAGCCTGCGCGTTCCTGACCCTCCGTTTTAACTTTTCTTGGAACGGGCTAGGACGAATTCGGACTTTAACGCGACACTGGGTCATTGGCGTGCTTTTGCTGCGACCAGAGTGAGAGTGGGTGTTCTGACTCAGCTTCTAGGACAGGGGTGGTTAATAGGCTCCACGATAAAAATCACATGGTCATTTAAAAAAAATACCGGTGTCCTAGCCCGACTGCAGATCAATAATGTCAGGATCTGGACAGCAGAATTAATTGCACAGCGAGGGTTGAGAACCAACCCTTCCGATGCCTGGTTCTGACCCCCTGGTGTATCCTTTTAAAAATTCCTGCGCAAAGGCTCCCCCTCCCGAATCAGCTACCTAGACTATACCGCTTGCATTTCGATTAAGTTGATGGGCAGGGTTTGGGCACAGATGCCATCTTGCACTCCCACAAGAAACTTATTCTTCACCTACCAGTGACGATGGTGGTCCAGACGGACGTCTTTGTTTCCAGCTGACGACTTGGTCATTTATTCTGAACAAAGATTAGAACCGTTTGTTTTTCTTCTTGCCACGTTTTGCCTGCTGCCTAATGTTTGCTACCCAGAAAACAGTGGGATGTGGAAGAGTCACATTAGAATCAGCATTTTAATTTAGGGTATGGATTGAGGGTGTGACTCAGTGGTTATAACGGTGGCACCACAAGGTCTGAGACTCCATCTCCAACATCGTTGGGAAGTGGGATATCGGTCATACCATATTTGGCTAGGAAACTCTATCAGTTAAAATGATAATTGGCATTGAGTGTGAGTTTATTATCTATTTTTGGTGGGAGAACGGGCTAATACAGGGTCTCATGTAGCATAGGCTAACCTCAAACTTGCTATGTAGCCAAGGATGACCTTGAACTTCTAAACTTCCTGTCTTCCATCTCCCAAATGATGAATGCAGGATATTACCACACTTGGTAATATCCAAGTGTGGTAATATCCTGTTTTTTAAAAATAATGACTCCCAGTCAGAGAAAGTTAAGTTGTGTTTGGAGATTGGATGTGGAGGTTTGTTTAGGTATGAGACAGAATTTAAGAATGTGTAGAGACATATATAACCACCATTACATAACACATTTTTTTTTCTTTTTCCAGACATTTAGCCTCACCTCCCTCCCTGAACTCAGCATGGATGAGAAGTCAGAAAACTGTAAGGTTCCAGAAGATCTCTTCAATGGTTTGAAAATTATAGAGTCTCCGGAAGCAGAGTCAGCCAGCCCCCAGGTTTCTGACCCCAAGGGTCAGCCTTCGCAGAGCAAACTACCGAAGGATGATAGTGCCCATCCCCAGGAGGACCATGGAGAAGAGGAGTGTTTTCATGACTGTAGTGCCTCATTCGACGAGGAGCAGCCAGGGGCACATATGGTGGGAGACAAAGCCACTGATGATTCTAGTTCTGAACTCGATGAGGAATACCTAATTGAACTGGAAAAAGACATGCCAGAAGAAGAGAAACAGGTAAACGTGATGCTTAATCTGCCTCTTAAAGCCACTTTGGTTGTTGTTACTTTTGGGAAATATGGTATCTCAGTGTCATCTTTGCTGAACTGAAACTCAGTATGTAAAATGAACTTGTAGCAGTCCTCTTGACTCTACACTCTAAATGCTGAGGTTATACGCCTGAGCCACCATGCCTACCTATCTTAAAACTCTTAAGGTTTTAATTCATTATTTTGTTTTTGTTTTTTGAATTTTTTTGTTTTTCGAGACAGGATTTCTCTGTTAATAGTCCTGACTGTCTTGGAATTTGATTAGTGGACCAAGCTGGCCTCGAACTCATTGAGATTCCCCCCCCCCCCCCGCCTCTGCCTCCCAAGTGCCGTGATTAAAGGTGCATGCCACCACTACCATCTGGCTATTTGTTTGTTTTCTGTAATAGGGTGTGACCGCATAGCCCAGGCTGAACTTGACTCTCAGTCTCCCTGCCTCCACTTCCCTAGCGCTGTGACGATGGGGCATGCACAACCAGAGCCTGGTTCAAACCATGTTCAATACAAATAAATACAGTATTGACATGGTAGCACCTGATTGCAACCTCAGTATTCCAGAGATTTGAGACTAACCTGGAATGCACATTGAGACCCTTGACAGTTTAAGAAAAAAGAAAAGAAAAAAAACGTTCTAGGATGAAAGTCTAATAGACAATCCGATCCGTGATGAGTAACACTGTCCTGAGTGATTTCCCAGTGACAGACCTGAGATAAGGCAGTAGCACAGGAAAGCAGTGAGCATGCACCTTACCAGCCTAGTCTACAAAAGCTAGTTCCAGGACAGGCTCCAAAGCCACAGAGAAACCCTGTCTCGAAAAACCAAAAAAAAAAAAAAAACAAAGAAGTTGCTGGGTTTTTCCTGTGTATTTAGAACTCTGTCTTCTACCTTAGAGGTCTGTAACATGCTTATACCATGTTTCTACACATACAAATTTTGGATTTTTTTTCTGGGTTTTTTTTTTTTTTGTTATTGTTTGTTTTTATGTTTTTCAAGACAGGGTTTCTCTGTAACAGTTCTGGCTGTCTTGGAACTCACTTTATAGACCAGGCTGACTTCAAACTCACTGAGATCCAGCTATCTCTGCCTCCCATTGCTGGGATTAAAGGCATGTGCTGCCACTGCCCCGGCTAGATTTTTGTTGTTGTTGTGTTTTGTTTTGTTTTGTTTTGTTTTGTGTGGCATTAGAGATCAAATCCAAGTCCTTATAAATACCAGGCAGGTGCTCAATTGCTAAACTACATCTTGATTGCCACCTTCTACTTTGTCTTTTTAAGTGATTACTCCTGAAGTAAGTTGCTGAAATTTCTCTAATGAACTTTTTTTTTATTATGTATACAATATTCTGTCTGTGTATATGTCTACAGACCAGAAGAGGGCACCAGACCCCATTACAGATGGTTGTGAGCCACCATGTGGTTGCCGGGAATTGAACTCAGGACCTTTGGAAGAGCAGGCAATGCTCTTAACCACTGAGCCATCTCTCCAGCCCTCTAATGAACTTTTTGTAAATTGATTTAGAACTGTTATGAGTTGTACTTGTTAATCACTTATTAACAAAATATGACTGGTGAATCCCAAATACCTTGTTGTGGCTACAGAGCACAGTAAGTGTAAGGAACACATTGTGAAGGAAGCCTACAGTGTCCAAGCCACTAAGCTGAAATGTTACTTGTTTTAAATTCACTGGGGGGGGGGGGGGGGGGGGGCAGGTGGTAAGACCAAGACCACACATCTAGTAAATGGCCAAACAGATTCCACCCACTTAGATCTCCTTGACCCAGTTCCACAGTGTGGTGTAACATTTAATAACAAAACATCATTCTCAGCCCCCTTGCCCATGGACATCTGGGCAAGGTTTTCTTTTGGAGACACAGCTGCCCTCCTGGTGCCCTCCTTCCTTACTTGACAAGCCAGATAGTCTGACAAGTTCCCATGCTATCTGAGCTTATCTGCAAAAAGCTTGAATGAAGATTGTAGTTTATACCATCAAAGAGCTACTTGAAGTTTTTGGGATAGAACACCAAAGGAATAGGTTGAGATAACTCATGGGCAGATTCAAGGTCCATAAAGAATTACTAAAATGAGCCTGGTGTTGGTGGCCTTTAAGCCCAGCACTTGGGAGGCAGAGGCAGACAGATCTCTGTGAGTTCGAGGCCAGCCTGGTCTACAGAGCAAGTTCCAGAACAGGCAGAGGCTAAACAGTGAAACTCTGTCTCAAAAAACTGAGGGGAAACACAAAAGAATCACCAAAGTGCATTTCACATGAAGTATCATTTGGCAAAGCTGAGAAGAGGTCCAGCAACAACATACAAAACAAGGAAATTCCTAACTTTGATGAACTTTTAGAAGGGAGGGTAGTTTACTTGAAATGTGGCCCTACTACAAGATGAGCATGCCCTCATCCTACCATGTGCTATGAAGTTAGCAAAAGCACTAGACAGGAAGGATACAGGATGGTGAATCAGGTCATCATGGGCATGGGTGGCAGGAATCTAATCCTCTTGCCCTCCCTCCCACCTCCGAGCTTCTCAGTTCTCACAGTCACAGCTGGAGAAGCAGCAAAGGCATCTGACTAATCAATCCCCTTACTGCACATCATCTGTGGTCTTACATGAAACATCCTTAATTTACCTCTTATTTCTCCCCCTTCTTTGAGGTGGTTTGCTTGTTTTGAGATAGGCTCTTAAGATGTAGCCCTGGCTGGCCTCAAATCATGGCAATCCTGCCGATCCCAGCACTTCAGCTTCCCAAAGTATTGAGATTGCAGACGTAAGCCACCGTGCTCTAGTTTGTTTCCTCTTGAGACAAGGCCTTGAAATGTAGCCCAGGACTTGAACTCATTATCCCTTTGCCTCAGCCGCCTGCATGCAAGTATTGCTAGCATATACCTCACAGACACTTTTCACCATTAAATAAATTGATTTTAACATGAAAGTTATCTTTAGGGGGTAGGGTGGAGAGGATTTTGAAATGGGGTCTCATATAGGTAGCCCTGGCTGGCTTCAAACATCAAACACTGTGTAGCTTAAGATGACCTTATACTTCTAATCTTCCAGCCCTTACCTTCCAGGAACTGAGATTATAGTCATTCACCACGTCCATTTTAAGGTGTTGTATTTCCTGTTAATGTGTTTTATCAAAAGATAATTAAAGAGCAAAAATAACCAAGTTCGTGAACTATCTGAACAAAAATGACTCAGCAAATTAAATCAAGTACTGTCTAGTATTATAGAAACAGTTTTCCAGAAAGTCAGTTTAGGGTTCAATTTATGTCAGTAGGCTTTTGGTTTTTTGTCTTGTTATGTTTTGTTTTTTTAAGAAATATTAAGCTAATATCTGTATCAGTTAGTAGCCAAACCGGTCCTTTAGTACCAGTACTCGGAAGATAGAGGCAGACGGATCTCTGAGTTTGAAGCCAGCCTGGTCTACAAATCGAGTTCCAGGACAGCTAGGGCTATACAGAGAAACCTTGTCTCAAAATACAAAACAAGAAAGAAAGAGAGAGGGAGAGGGAGAAGGAGAGGGAAAGGAAAGGAAAGGAAAGGAAAGGAAAGGAAAAAAAGAAAGAAACAAAGAAACAAAAAACAAAAAAAGTTAGTAGCCAGACACAGTGGTGTGTGCCTGTAAACCCTAGGACCATACACATGCTAAGCCAGTGTTGTTCTATTGGGTTACACTCCAATCCTCTATTGGCTTCCATTTATTTTATGCTAGTAATATAATACATAGATTCAAGGTCTTGCGCAGAAGTATCCAATAAACCACACACAGGTTAACTGACTTGCCTGTTAAGAGGCAGAGGCAGGTGGATCTATAAATTTAAAGGCCAGCTTGATCTACAGAAGTTCTCGGACAGTGAGGGCTGTTACAGAGAGAGATCCTGTCTTGAAAAAACAAAAAAGATAGTTCAGTTCTCCAAGGCATGCCTGAAGACTCATCTGCCAGGTGATTCTAGATTCTGTCAAATTTACACTTAATATTGACTGTCAGAGAATCTACTCTCTAAGACCTTAAGTTCAGTATTATTGTCTACATACTAAGTATGTGCAGAAAAAAAATCACTCTTTTTAGCCAATATTGTGTCTAGCTCTGTTTATTTGACCTGAGCATACCCTTGACTCTACCGCTGTACTCCCCCATATGTATATATCCATCCATCCTTATGCCCTGGATAGTTTTATAGGGGGCTGAGGTTTTCTATTTTTTTGTTTTGTTTTGTTTTTGTTTTGAAACAGGGTCTCATTCTGTAGTCCAGGCTTAACCTGCACTTACGCCAATCCTCATCCCTTAACCTCTTGAGTATTGAAACTACAGATGTGAGCTATAGTGACTAGTTTTGTTTGCTTGTTTGTTTTTGGTTCAGAGTCTCATGAACTAAGTCTGGCATTAGCCAACTCCTGATCCTCCAGCTTCCACCTTCCAGATGCTGTGATTACAGTCTTAAACAGTTTTAGTGCTTTGGATTTCCTCTTTTGGTTAGCTACTTACAAGTCTGCCAGATCTAATGTCTGAAGATACTCAAGAGAAACAGATTTGGGGTGTGCATATATGAGCATATGGTATATGTCCATACGTGTGTATCTATTGAGGATTAAACCCAGGCCCCCGAGAAAGTTTTTATTGACTCCTTTTTTTTTTTCTGGTTGTGGATCAAGCTTCTGTCTTTTTGCATGTGTGTGTGCACACACACATGCACGGTTTGTTTGTGTGTTTTTGGGGGGGGGCAGGGTCTCTATGTAACCCTCAGTGTCCTGGAACTTGCTGTGTACTCCAGGCTGGCCTTGAACTCAGAGAGATCTGCCTGCCTCTGCCTCTCCAGTGCTGGATTAAAGGAGTGCACCACTAGTCCATTGAGAACTTGACTTCATAATCCTCTTTTAACCACTTTCCAAGTAGCAGAAATTATAGATTTGTATAGCCAGACCCAGCAAAAACAAGAGATTTCTGAATCTTGATTTTTCTTATCTGTAAAAGGAACTTCATGCTTACCTCTCATTGTCTTGGGAGCACAAAGAGCTGATGTGTGTGGCAGAAGACAGAAAGCAAGTAAATGCTGGATTAGTAAGCTGTGCTGAGTTTTCAGTGCTGTGTTGAAGACTGGTTTGGAGTCAGCTGTGATGTTCAGCCTGTAATCCTAGCATGGCGGGCTGGAGCATGAGGATTTTTGGGAGTGGGAGGGCAGTTCCATTCTGAGTGGGGGCAGGGCTTAACTGTCGAAAATTTCATCACTCATCGGGGGCACAAGTTTTGGGATTTTCCTTGCCAGTTTTTCTGATGGTTTATAGTACAGAGCAATGTTACTGTTTCCCCTAAGTTCTCTGTCCTCATGCTGAGTAAAAAGCTTGGTAATATTTCTTGATTCCAGTTTCTCTGGAAATAGAATTCAAGAGCAGATGCTGCCCTGTGAGGCTTCTCTGGGACATATTAAAGGTCATTGTGGAGGATCTTTGTTTTGGAGTCAAGTCCATCCTTGGCACAGTTAGGAGATCGTTAGCTTTCTCCTCAAAGTGCTGTCTGTAGTTCTTTCCTTGGAGACAGTCAACATGCTATTGATAACTGCATTAATCCCCCCTCAGTTTACACCATCAGTGGAGCAGGGGATAGTGACTCTACTGCACTGTAGGTCATTGGGTGACAGTTTATCAGCCAGAATAGAGTAATTGACCTCAAAATGACCTCATAATTATATTCCAGAACTCTTGTCTTTGGTAGTTTAACTTTTAGTCTTTCTAATTATAAAGAATTAATTAAAATTCTCAGGTTGACCCCGATAATCTATCCCTTTGTAGATGTGTCATGGCTTTTATCTTTGCCCATTGAAAATTGAATGTTAAATTTACCAAGGAATGAGTGGTCTCCTATGTCTTCCTCCCTCTCCGTTCAAGAGTCTCATCTACTTGGCTGCTTAATCTGAATCTGTAGAACCACCCTTATGCGTTGTCTCTGGAGAACAGACATGAAAGGAGGCTGAGATTAGAGTTAAAATGAGAAAATTGAAAGACCCTAAAAGCTAGACAGAAGCTGACCGATTTCTGCATTAAAATGACTGTTATCTGCATTTCTTCTGGGGTTTTCTTGGCTCTTCGGCATGCAAACCTGCATTCCCATTTGCAGGCCTCTTATGTTGGCATCGGGTTGAGTAACTACAACCTGTGTCTATTACTCCCCTTCCTAACAGGCAAGTCAGGTAACCTGTGTGTGGCTTATTGGATACTTCTGACCAAGATATTGAATCTAGACAAGGAGGTAACTAGAGCTTTTATTTGCTGCTCTTACAGTCTGTCTGGCTAGACTAATCATTTTCTGATCATTTGGTCATCAGGAGCATTGCTTTGTGCCCTACCTGTCTCTTCAGCCTGTACTTGAAGCTTCCCATTGATATCTGAGTTCCTGGTATCTTTCCCTAAATCTACTCCCTAATATATTTTGCTTAGGATTGTGTTTTTCTGTTGTTCTAAACCTGTAACCCATTCACTGGAGAACACACTCTAATCTTATGAGTATTGAGAAATAGGATCTTAGTGTTACAATTTTTTTCTTTTATCATCACTGCCACCTGTGTAGCTTACACTCTTAGAACATGTGGCTTCCTATGGGAAAGGGTGCATTTGCCTTTTACTTTTGGTGCTGGCTGTTGGATCCAGAGCCTTAAGTATGCTAGTCAGATGCTTTACTACTGACATGCTGTCTCCCGAAAGGAATTTCTGTTGTTCACATACAGATATCTGATAAAGAGTGGTATCAGTTTATGTTAGATTTTAGCACCCTTACCGAGATTTGGGTGTTCTGTTTGACCCAGCATCTAACAGTACATGGCCTCACTAATACATTAACAGGTCTTCTCCAGGGAATTAAATTTTTTATTTTAGTTTCTAATCTTTTTCTCAAGACAGGGTTTCTCTCTTGAGCCCTGGCTCTCCTGCTCTGTATACCAGGCTGGCCTCAAACTCAGGGATCTGCCTGTCTCTGCCTCTGGGATGCTGGTGTTAAAGGTGTGTGCCACTACCGCCAGGTATGGCTCCTAATCTTGAGAGTACCAGTTATTTAGGTTTTAAGCTTCATTTGTACATGAAATGGCTTGCTTACATTATTTTTTTTCCCTTTGAAGTTTTTATTTAATCAGGTTTCAGGATTAAACAAAGAGATGGGGGAGAGACTTCTATGGGATGTTTTGTTTGCTTGCCTGCTTGGGGGGGAGGGGGACTTTGGACAGAACACTGTCCAGTGGTGGGAAGCAGGCCTCCAGATGGTTCTTCCAGTTGGCCTTGGAGCAACCACAGTGTCACTTGTCCCTTGAAGGAAGCAGATGCAGCATGCCCCATCTTTCTCTGCAGGCTAGATTTGTTCTGCCTTGTGTTTGATAAATTGAAGCCACCTGTGTTAGTTGCTGAAATTATTAGAAGCTAAGAGGAGACACTCAAGCTTAAGTTTTGATTTTTGACACAAGGTCTCAGTTATAACCCAAGCTGACCTCAATTTCTCAGCATCCTCCTGCCTCAGCCCCCTGAACGCTGGAGTTACTACAGCATGAGCCACCACACTTCATTTCTAATTTTGTGAGAAATTATGTAATTCTTTGATCTCTTTCAGAAAAGAAGAGAAGAGAGTGCTAAACTAAAGGAGGAGGGGAACGAGCAGTTTAAGAGAGGAGGTGAGGTCCGCGGTGCCCCGTGTCTGCGCCGACCCGACCCTGTCCTCTCACAGTCCAGCGTACCGGGAACAGTAGCGAAGGGCTCTTACCATGATGCTCTTGCAGCAGCGCAGGTTTTCTTTCCTGTAACTTAGCTTTGAATCCAGAAATTGGGGCGAACTCTCTTCAGCTAGCTTGGAAAACCCTAACCTTCACATTGCTGTGAAAGTAGCGTCCCAGCCCCCATTTGCTGCTTTCCAGCAGAAGAGGAAACTAAGTTGTTGTTGATGTTGTGGTTGTTAGTGCTTTCTCTCCGGCCTTTTTGTTTGTTTTTGGGACAAGATCCCTTCCCTCTCTCTAGACCAGGATAGGCTGTGACACTCCTCCTCAGCCTCCCAAGAACTGGGCTTCTTAACGTTTGCCAACACACCCGCCTTTTTCTCGGGTTGTTGGTCAGATTTTAATTATTGTAACAAAATATCTGAGGCAGGCTAGCTTCATAAGGAAACAGGATGATTTAGCTTATAGTTTTGGAGGCTGAAAGTCAAAAAACGCAGTGGCTGCTTAGGTGAGGGTTCCATGCCAGGTGGCGGGAATGTGTGCAAGAGGAAGGGCTAACATCTCAAACCACACAGGAAATGAGGGAGAGGCCTGGGGATTAGGCTCAGACTTGTGACGATTTACTACCCTACAGACTCACGCCAGTGCACTACACCTGCTCTCCCTCCTGGGCAACACCACCGCTCACCCAAGGACCTGCCAGTAGACCTTAGTTTGCAGATCTTCTCCACGAGTGCATGAAACATTGGAGGAGCTAGCTGCATTCATACCCAAGCAGTGCTCTTGATTTCTACCCATTTTCGGGAATACTTTAGCTCATTCCAGAACATACTCAATGTTATGCAGTCTATCACATTCTCAAAGTGCACCTAGCTAAGAAATGGAGGGCACTCAAGTTTTCCCCTCATGGTTTTTAGGTTATTTTTTTTCTTATGATCCCTCCCCCGACCCGAAGGTCTTGCTGTGTAACCTTGACTGAGCTAGAACTCAGTATGCAGACCAAGCTGACCTTGAACTCTCAGTGATCCACCTGTCTCCTGAGGTTAAAAGTATGTGCCACCACATCCAACTGGTTTACTTTTTGTTTATTTTGTTGTTTGTTTTTTGAGACAGGGTCTCACACTCTAGCTCTGGTTGTCCTGGAACTCACTAAGTAGACCAGGCTGACCTTGAACTCAACAGAGATCCACTTGCCTCTACCTTCCTTGTGCTGGGATTAAAGGCATGGGCCACCCACCATGCCTGGCCATGGTTTACTTTTTTTAATACTAAAACCAATAGTTTATTTCTTCCCTCCCACCCCCAGTGCTAGGGACTGGGCCAAAGCTGTACACATACTGGTCAAACATTCCATCACTGAGCTACACACCAAACCTTAGGATTGTCTTCTGCACCTTGAATCATGGATCTTAAATTTAGTCTTTCACCTATCCAGTTCCCTAAAGCCCTTTGGAAATTCTTTTCTAAATTGCTGAACCAGATGAAAGCTGAGCAACCAGGGCACGCTGCTGCTCTGAGCATTGAGAGCTCTTGACTGACAGCATGTTCACCACTCTACCAAACACATGCCTGGTGCCACTGGAAAGAACAAGCGCTATTTACAGAGAGGAGAAAGGGGGGATGATGTTTAAAACCTAATAACCTTTGGTTCTGTGAGTAGCAAACTGCATTGAGATATGACAAAATGAACTCGTGATGACTGTTCCGTCTTACGGTATTATCCTCAGATTACATAGATGCTGAGAGTTCTTACAGTCAAGCCCTTCAGATGTGCCCATCCTGTTTCCAGAAAGATCGGTCGGTTCTGTTTTCAAATAGAGCTGCTGCAAGGATGAAGCAGGTATGAGCTGTTGGCCTTTTCCTACGTGCATGATGCCTAGTGCTTGTAGGCTCGTGTGTGATCTTCTGGTGTCCAGAACAAGTGCAGGGACTTCAAGCTGCTGTTCTTTTTCTACCATGCATTTCCTTGGTGGAAAGTGTATAGAAAAATACTTAGAAAAATTTGGCCAACGCTCTCATTAACATTAAAATGGCAGGACGAATGCTTTCATGAAGGCAGGCTGACAAGTTCCCACTCACTAGGGTGGCTTAGTGAAGCAGGGAGCCAAGTGGTGCACATCCCAGAATAACTGGAGCTGCTGCTGTTGAGCTTCTGAAATGATAAAGACTTGGAAGCACAGAGAAACACTAGTCCAGGCTAAAAGACACTTGTTACTAAGGTTTTGGGTTTTCTATTAAAAAATAGGAACACTGGGAGAAGTGGCTGACACTTGAGATGAAAGGTGTCTTTAAGTGCAAAATAGGACGACTAGGACTATTAGACAGAAAAACCGTGTATCAAAGAAAAGAAAAAAACAGGGCTGGAGAGATGGCTCAGAGGTTAACAGCATTGCTCTCCAAAGGT
Organism: Arvicola amphibius; assembly: GCF_903992535.2. Taxonomy (NCBI): domain Eukaryota; kingdom Metazoa; phylum Chordata; class Mammalia; order Rodentia; family Cricetidae; genus Arvicola; species Arvicola amphibius. Next base: position 76,581,137 of record NC_052050.1, read on the forward strand.
CCTGAGTTCAATTTCCAGCAACCACATGATGGTTCACAACCATCTGTAATGAGATCTGGTGCCTTCTTACAGCCTGTAGGCATACATGCAGGCAGAAAACTCTATATATAATTTAAAAAATCTTTAAAAAACAAAAGAAGGAAAAAACAAGGGATAGAGTCTTCCTACTATATCTAAGTCTTCTTTATAAAGAAGATCCAGGTTCCAAGTTATAAAACCATAAAAGACTAAGATAATTAGAGAGCTAGAGAAATAGCTCAGTTTAAGTGATTGCCTTGTACACACAAGAGTTCACGTTCTGTCTTCAGAACCAAAGAGAAAGTTGTGTGCTGTGGATGTGCTTGTAATACTGGGGCTAGGGGAGCAGATCCTTAGGACTCTCTAGCCGGCCAGCTTAGCTTATTTGGTGAATTCCAGGCCTGAGCAAATACTGGGGCTTACCTTGATGTTCAGGGATTCTGTTGGGAAACTAGTCCCCTGCCCCAGCTTATCTTCCAAATATCTTCCAAAATAATAGAAATCTTCTCTGTACGGAATTTTAAATTGTTTCATTGTATTGATTACTTTGATAAAACCTGATTATAGAATGTTTTTACTTCTCATTTTGCATTGATAACTAAAATTAGGTTATTAAAATGATACATACTGTCAGTAATGCTGACCCAACATAGCAAACTTTAACTAGACATTCAGTCTCCAAATCTATCACAAATCCTAAGCCATTTTCCACTATGGATTTATATTTTGTCTAGTGTGAGCGTACAATAAATAAGACATTTCAAAAGTAATTGTCCATACCATGAATATACTTCAAGTTTTCTCTCCACTCATGTACAGTTCACTTCCCTCGTTCATCAGTTGTGCTTCCTACATGGTCCACCTATGTTAAGGATTTTAATGTCCTCATTTTGAAGGTTTTTTTTCATTAGGAAACAACCATCTTTCTTTGGGCTCCTGCATTTCTTTTCTTACATGCTGTTGTTATTACATGTTTGAAAGACCAAAGATCATTAATATGCACAGTTTCAGGAACAAAGATGACAGCCAAGCATAACATTAGTATACAGGAGCAGAAATGCAAACATGGAGCCCAGAGAAGTGCTGCAGCCCAAGACCTCAGCATGTCAGAGCAACTAACAGGATACCTTACAGCAAGCGGGATGGTGGTAGTTATTCAGGGACTCCAGTTTGCAAAGGAAGATATGCTGAGCTAGCTATTTTCCATTTACAGTAATAGTTCTGACCTTCCCGTCTGAAGCCTTCTCTTTGTTCACATGAACAGTGTTTTGAGCTTGTCAGTGTTAAGTTGCAGCCTAAGTTCCACAGTTTTCATAGACAGTTCACTGATATCCCTCGCCAAAATATTTGACCATTTGTAAGATACAATAGCATTGTATATGGGGGGAAAAACAAAAACCAACCAGACAGAGTCTTCCTTTGTAGCCCAGAGCAGCTTCAAACTTAGGATTCTTCTGCCTCAGCCTAGAATAAAAGATTTCTCAAACACAGCTGGCTTTATGTGGAGCTGGGGCTGGAACCCAGGGCATTTGTACATACTTGTACATTTACTTTAATTATATACTGTAATTTATACATTTCAGTATACATTAAAGATTTTCACAATGTTGTACAACCATCACCACTGTCTAGTTCCAGAACCTCCATGACTCTGAAAGATTATTTCATACTTAACCACCAGTCATTCAGCCATCCCAAAATACAGTTTAGATGCTGCTCTAGAATGTTCAGTAAAATAGTATTTGCTAAAGTAGTCATTACAGTTGTAGAACAGTTATGTAAACCAACCTCTTTCTGTGATATTGTACTACTAGTTTGGACAAAAGACATTTGAAGTTGAAGGCTTGTTATCCAGCATTCAGTTCAGCCTGCTAGTAAATGGCATGAGAAACTGAGCCCACAGAAGGAGTAGCATGACCATGTCAGCTGGGACCAGAATCCAGTTCCCTTGATACAGCTGTGTTTCTAGAGACAGAAGCTAAACCAGATGCTTGTTTGACTTGTTTATCTTTCTGTCTTCGGTGGGTAAGTTAAGGTTTGTAACAGACACTGTACCCTGTAGAGGGGCCTGATGGTTCCAATTTAGATGTGGTAGTGTAGCCGCTAGCTACTGAAGAGAGCTGCTTTGTTATTCTGTGTGTCAGCCGTTTATGTTATGTGTGTGTGGAGTGCTTGCATGTATGTATGTGTGCCATCTGCACGCCTGGTGCTCTCAGGTTAGCAGAGAGTGTCTGATGGCCTGGAGCTCTAACTCCAGCAGTGCTGCCATGTAGAGCGCGTTAGCCCTTGAGATGAAACTAGAAGATATCATATGCTAATGTCATCTTTCCTTTCAGGACAAGAAGGAAATGGCCATCAGTGACTGCAGCAAAGGTAAAACTTCTGCTGACTAAAAAGAGCATTGCCTCAGGTAGACATACAGGTTTTGATGTGTACTCGGGCGAATGTCCCCTCACTGGGGCTTTTAAAGAAGTAGCTTTATTGGATGGCATTTTCAGAGGCACTGTGTGGGAGTCATCTCAGTAAGCATCCTTTCAGTGGACTTTCAGCCTATTTCCTATAGCAGTAAATATGTGAAAACACTTGGAGCTACCATGGCATCAGAATCAAGTGTGGAACAGAATTTACCTCCTGTAGCCTTCAAGTTACCTACCTTTGTGACTCATGGAGGATCTTAGTTGCAGAACTCACACACACAGCTCTTTAGATACTACATGTATACATCACAGGCTAGTATCTACTTAAAGGGAGAATGTGCAGGCTTCTTTTTTTCTGTGTTTGAATTGCTTCACTTAATATTATACTTTCTAATTTGATTTATTTTCCTGAAATTTTCTCCACAGCTGAATAATAGTCTACTCTGTATATGTACAACATTTTTCATGCCCATTTGTCTGTTGATGGCATCTAGCTTGGTTCCATTTCTGTGCTATCATAAACTGAGAAGCAGTAAGCACTAATGTGCTTATCTCTATGGTAGGATATGGCACTCTCTAGGTATATGCCTAGGAGTGGAATAGCTGATATGCTTATCTCTATGGTAGGATATGGCACTCTCTAGGTATATGCCTAGGAGTGGAATAGCTGATGCGCTTATCTCTATGGTAGGATATGGCGCTCTCTAGGTGTATGCCTAGAGAACAGCTGGGTTATATGGTAGCTCTAGTTATAATTTTTGAGGAATCTCCAAACTGAGGTCCGTAGTGGCTGTATTAATTTGCACCACCAGCAGCAATGAGTGAAGGTTCTTGAAAAGGTACTCAGGACCCTTTCTTGTGATAACAGTTTCTTTTCATTTTAGCAATTCAGTTAAACCCCAGCTACATCCGTGCAATATTGAGGAGAGCGGAGTTGTATGAGAAAACAGACAAACTAGATGAAGCACTGGAAGATTATAAATTGATATTAGAAAAAGATCCATCGGTACATCAAGCAAGAGAAGCTTGTATGGTAAAACAAATTTATTTTCTTGAATTGGGTATGGTAGTGCATGCCTTTAATCCCAGCGCTCGGGAGACAGAGGCAGGCAGGTCTCTCTGAGTTTGAGGCCAGCCTGGTCTATATAGCAAGCTCCAGGTCAGCCAGAGCTGTATAAAAGAGATCCTGTCTCCCCACCCCCCAAATATTTTCTTTTTCTTTTTGCTTTGTACTCGGTGACTTTTTAGTCTTTTGGATTACAACTAAATTCTATTTTTATGATTACCCAAATATATGGGAGACAGACCTTTGTGAAGCTACTTACGCACTGACCATGTACCATTTGATCTGCACTCTGAAAGTCACAGGAGCCAGCTTGACAGCACACTCCTGTAATCCTAGGACTGGAGCAAAAGAACATAAACTTGGGACTAACTGAGCTATATAGAAAGACCCTAGCTCAAAAAATTAGATAGATAGATAGATAGATAGATAGATAGATAGATAGATAGATAGATAGATAGATAGATAGATGGTAGGTAGGTAGGTAGGTAGATAGATAGATAGATAGATAGATAGATAGATAGATAGATAGATAGATGAATTGTATATACTTTTCTTTGTTGCATCAGGGATATTTTGTTCTCTATAGTGAGTTCTAAAATGTTATTTTGTGTGGATGAGTGTTTTGCCTGTATGAACACATGTGTACCACATGGTGCTCAGTGCCTGTGGAGGTCAAAAGAAAGCATCCGATTCCTCAGAAATGGAGATAATTGGTGATTATGAACTACCCTTTTGTGTTATTTTTTTGTTTGAGATTGTGGCTCACTCTAGCCCAAGTTGACCTCAAATTCATCATCCTGCTACCCCTTACTTTGTTTTGTTTTTGTTTTTTAAGATTTATTATGTATATAGCATTCTGCCTGCCTGCATGCCAGAAGAGGGCACCAGATCTCATTCTAGACGGTTGTGAGCCACCATGTGGTTGCTGGGAATTCAACTCAGGACCTCTGGAAGAACAGCGAGTGCTCTTAAATTCTGAGCCATCACTCCATCTCATCCTGTTTTGGAATTTTTGAAATAAAGTCTTAATATGTAGCTCTGGTTAGCTGCTAACTCTTTATATAAACCCGACTGGCCTCCAACTCTCAGTGATCCTTCTGCTTATGTCTCACAAGTATTGGGATTACAGGTGTGTGCACCAACTAGCCTATTCACCAAACTTTCATTGAGGTCTTCCTTTGGGTTAGACACTGTTAAGAACTGAGAAGGTGATGGGAACGCTCAGCAGTTAAAGGTGCTTGCTGCCAAGCCTGATGTCCTGAGATGAACTCTAGGGAGTGATCCCTAGAACCCCCATATGACAGGAAAAACCTGACTCCAGAAAGTTGTTTTCTGATACACACACACACAGGAGCTAAAGAGATGTCTAGATGGTTATGAATACTTCCTGCTCTTGCAGAGGACCCAATTCAGTTCTTAGAACCCACAGCAGGTGGCTCACAACCAACTTATACCTCCAGCTAGAGTATCCCACACCGTCTTCTGACCTCATAGCATAGACACACACACAAATGAAAATAAATATTATTTTTAAGAGAGCTGAATATAGGAGGTTAGTGGGAGTGAGGCTTGTGATAATGAACTCATTTGTTCCATTATTAAATTACAGCTCTTATTTACCGACTTATGAGAAAATGGGGAAAGGGTAATTGGAAGTGAATGTGGTTAAAGTACATGATATACTTTAAAATGCAATCCATTAGTTTGTATAATTAACTTACCCTAATAAAACATTCCAAAACATTCCCAGTGTTCTGGCACACATATGCCATTGATCCCAGCAGTTGGGAGTCTGAGGCAGGAAGAATGCCATAAATTCAAGTCCAGCCTGGAACAACACCTTGTCTCACACACAAAAAATCTTAAATACAGTGGTAAACTGGACAAGATGCTGTTTCCTCGGTTTTAGTCATTTGCAACATCAGGGCTTTATTTTTAACGTGCTCTTTATTTACATCATATTTTTAAACACTCCTCAGATTTAAATAAGAATTTTTCACCAAATGCTTATTTCTCCTTTTTTCCTCAGAGATTACCTAAGCAAATTGAAGAACGTAATGAAAGATTAAAAGAAGAGATGTTAGGTAAGTTTGCTTCCTTTCCTTTCCCTTGATCATAACAGCCAGGAAAGGTAGGATTGGCCCATCGGTGTTTTTATTGGCTTACAGAACACAGCAGCTCAGAATCTCTTTGAGGTGTGCGCTCTTATGTGCATGTGTGTCATTGAGACTGGGGTGTGTGTGTGTGTGTGTGTGTGTGTGTGTATGTGTGTGTGTGTGCGCGCGCGCGTGTCGATGCTTCTTTGCAGCAATACTAGGAATGAGGGCCTGCTCAACTGTTTGTAATTTCAAGGGGCACAGTATGGCTTAGAGAGGGGATCAGCTTTTTCAGGAATGAAAATTCTACCTTGTCTTTTACATGATAATTTCATAAAACAATTGGATTTCTCCCTTGCATAATCTCCTCTTAAGGTTTTAAGTTCATTAATGTGTAGTCATTACGGCCAGTAATGTCAGAATGACACGAGTTTTTGTTTGAAAATGGCACTAAAATGTCCCTTTAGTGCTAGAGAAAACATGAGAAATATGGGAAACAGATAGAAGGGTGGGGGGGGGGGGCTGAAGAGATTACTCAGCAACCCTGAGTTCAAAGCCACTATTAGCCAGACAAGGTGATGCACACCTGTAATCCGAATGCTGGGGAGACAGAGACAGGAGGGTCCCTTGACCTTGATGGCCATCTACTCTTACTGAATTGGAGAGTTCCAGGTTCATTGAGAGACCGTGTCTGAAAAAATAGACAGGAATAGAAGATACTCAGTGTTGACCTCTGGTCTCTATTTGCACATCTGTGTACATTCACACACAAAATGGGGCAAGGGTCGAGTGGCGGTTGGAGCAATGAGTGACTTATCCCATTATTTCGTTACTTCTCATATTCGCTAGAACATTTCCAAGCTAGAATCAGAACCTCTTGCATTGCATTTTACTAAAAACCTGGAGGTTCCAGACAAACCTTGCATTGTCTGTTTAATCTTTCTCATACATCCCTATTCAAAGGCTGCCTCATCTTCCTATGAATACTTTCTCAATCTTTGCTGTGCATTGCAAAGGCATAGGCCTAAAAGAAAATTAATGTAAAGTACATTAGCTTAGCCATATATGGCTTAACATCAGTATCTAGAAAATTCAAACAGACTTTCCAATAGATTCAATAGTAGGTGAATTAATGGACTTTTGCACAGGGTTTCTCTATGTAACAGCCCTGGCTGTCCTGGAATTCACTTTGTAGACCAGGCTGACCTCAAACTCACAGAGATCTGCCTGCCTCTGCCTTCCAAGTGCTGGGATTAAAGGCGTGTGCCACCACCGGTGAGTTCGAGACCAGTCTGGTCTACAAGAGCTAGCTCCAGGACAGGCTCTAAAGTTGCAGAGAAACCCTGTCTCGAAAAACCAAAAAAAAAAAAAAAAAAAAAAAAAAAGTGTGCGCCACCACCACTTGGCTGACTTTTTCCACTCTTCCCCCCTTTTGCCCATGAATTTTTTACATGATCCTATGTATACAGGGGTGTGTGTGTTTGATCTATATATCAAACACTCATTGATAATAAATCATGAACTTTATTAAAAATAACTCTTTGAGGGGCAAGAGAGATGGCTCAGTAGTTATTTATGCTTCTTGCAAAGAGCCAGGTTTGGCTTCCAGAAACCACATGGAAGCTCACAACCTTCTGGAATTCCAACTTAAGAGGATTCAGTGCTGCTTCTGACCTCCTCAGACTTCTCCATTCACATGGCGCATATACACACACTTAGACACACATACACATAAGATAAAATTAGTATTCTAGAAATGATTATTCTTTAATTTACCATGTCTTAAATATAGGAGCAAATTTGTATGGTAATGAAAATGTATTTTTATATAATTAAATTTAGGGTAAATATCTGATGCTGTAGGGCATAGAGCATGTACATTGATTTCAGAGTTGCTTGATATTTTGGTTTATAATTATCAGTTCTGAGACTGCCACTTGACATAAATACATACTACAAAGTGGCAGAAGTATATTTAGGGCCATTTGAGAAATTCTGCCCTAAAGCAAACCAAAATTACATAATTTTTTAAAAATGAAAATCAAGTCAGCAATACAATATTTTTTATTTTTTAATGCATAAATACTTTTTTATTGATTTTTTTTTTATCAAGCTCTACATTTTTCTCTGCTCCCCTCCCTGCCTCTCCCCTCAGCCCTCTCCCATGGTACCCATGCTCCCAATTTACTCAGGAGATCTTGTCTTTTTCTACTTCCCATGTAGATTAGATCCATTTATGTCTCTCTTAGGGTCCTCATTGTTGTCTGGGTTCTCTAGGATTGTGATTTGTGGGCTGGTTTTCTTTGCTTTATGTTTAAAAGCCACCTATGAGTGAGTACATATGAAATTGTCTTTCTGGGTCTGGGTTACCTCACTCAAAATGATGTTTCCTAGCTCCATCCATTTGCCTGCAAATTTCAAGATGTCATTTTTTTCTGCTGTGTAGTACTCCATTGTGTAAATATGCCACATTTTTCTTATCTATTCTTTGGTTGAGGGACATTTAGGTTGTTTCCAGGTTCTGGCTATGACAAACAATGCTGCTATGAACATAGTTGAGCACATGTCCTTGTGGCATGATTGAGCATCCTTTGGGTATATACCCAAAAGTGGTATTGCTGGGTCTTGAGGAAGGTTGTTTCTTAATTTTCTGAGAAATCGCCATACTGATATCCAAAGGGGCTGTATCAGCTTGCATTCCCACCAGCAATGCAGGAGTGTTCTCTTTACTCCATAACCTCTCCAGCATAAATTGTCATCAGTGTTTTTGATCTTGGCCATTCTTATAGGTGTAAGATGGAATCTCAGAGTTGCATTTCTTGATGACTAAGGATGTTGAGTATTTCCTTAAGTGTCTTTCAGCCGTTTTATATTCCTCTGTTGAGAGTTCTCTGTTTAGGTCTGTGCTCCATTTTTTTTATTGGATTAGCAATACAGTTTTTAAAATCACATATTCTAATACAACAAAATCCAAAGATTTGTTTACACTAATTTGATACTTACAATGCAGGGGAATGATGATAGGAAAATATTATCATTTCCAATAATTAACCATTGTTGCAGAAAGCAGCTGGGCATGGTGGCATACACCTTTAATCCCAGGACTAGGAAGGCAGAGGCAGGTGGATCTCTGAGAGTTTGAGGTCAGCCTGGTCTACAGAGTGAGTTCCAGAATAGTTAAAAATGCACATGGAGAAACCCTGTCTAGAAAAACAAACAAACAAACAAAAGCAGAAAGCTTTCATATGTCCAGTAAGATAATGCAGTTCATAACATGCGGTAGTCTTGAATCTGAGGGTGGTTTCAGGCAGCCATGCACATACACTCAGATACACATGCACTCATAATCAAAAATAAATGTTTTTGTTTAAAAAGTAAATAAAAGTGAAACTGGTCTGACATTTTCATGGTTCCTGAAGCTCAGCTGTAGAAGGACAAGGATAAATTCCTAGCATTACCACGCAGCTTTATGTAGCTGCTTGGTGAGCAAGGCTGTCATACTTCACCAGAGTGCTTGCTTAGAGATGGCTTTGACATGCATGTTTGGGTGATGATTGACAGCTTACTGGGAGAGTAAGAGGTTTGTACTCGGTGGCCAGACAATGCTGCTAATGTAAGTCTTAGAAGTATCTGATTATACCTAGACATTTCTCATCATTTGCAAAATGATTTATCCTATGCTGTTCCGACCAGGAACCCTTCTGGACAAAAGTAGCACTGTGAAAATTCTGCTCTAGTGGTTCTTTCTGAATCTCCTGTCTTCTCAGTTATTTGAACTGAGGTAAAAGAGTCATCTACCTGTGCTTATAGGCTCCTGAGTGATTTTCACAGAAAGGGGAACTATTCCAGCTGCTGTGTTCCTCTTGTTACTAGAGATGGAAGGTTACAGTCAGTTTTTCATCAGTGTCTTAAGATTCCAGTAACTAACTGCAAAAGGAAGTTGCCAAGTTGCCTTTGGAGACTGTTTGTCAAAATTTAGTAGAGGCCAAAATGCTCAGTTTCACGTCCACTCCAGACATACTGAAGTGAAATTGGAGTGGAACCCAGTGATCAGTCCATGTTCTGGCAACTCAGTTTAATGATCCCTACTTGAGAATATATCTGTGCAGTAAGGAGGGAGATGTGGTAGAGGCAGCTCACGTGAGGACTTCTGGGCCAGAGTAGGATGTGGCCATACCACAGAAGCATAAGGAGGAAATTCAGCTGAGCTAAGAGGCATTTTCTGAACAGCAGGTCAGTCACTGGGTTTCATCTTTCCCTCTTTGTGCTGTAGCCACAGCACAGAAGAATATCCCTGCTTATCCTTGCAGTAAACTGTCTCACACACAGTTAGGATCTTCAAAGGGATGCTTGCATAGTCAATCACTTGGAGTATTGTGATAGAATATTGCTTTGAGTCAGAGAAACTAAGATTAATCAGAGCTGGATCTTTAGTCCTACACTGCCATAACATCCTAGTACAGTAGGTTCTACCTCACAAGGGATATTATGTTGGCATGTTCAGGTTGAAAGTGCCAAGTTTGCTACAGGAGGGAATAAGGAAATCTGATTGTTGTCAAGGTAAGAGAGACATAGGATTAGCAGCCAGGGACAAGTATGGCAGATAGGCTGTCTTGGGGATGAGGAGGCTGCTTTAGCCTCTGAACATTGATTGGTCTAAATAGCAGCAGGAAAGTGTGCGTGATTGTGTATTAACCAGTCTTCATGGAAGTTGACTGCTTCTCTGAATCATCATCACAGACAGCAAAAGGTGACTTTTTCAGACAGTCATAACTTGAGTCTACCATATATGTTATTGTGTTCCTTTGAATTCACCCTGGCTAGGTTCTGGCTTCAGACTCTTCACCAAATATCATAGAGATGCTTGTTCCATAAGTAGATGGCCTCTTGTATAATGCCACAGAATTAACTTCCACAATACCCTAAACTTTCCCTTGGGTCTATTCTTCACTTTGTCACCAGAAGTGTCAACTTTAAAACTGTTTTCAAACTGTCAGTGGACTTCTACAGTGTAACAGCCACGGGGTCGGGACCTGAGTACAGAATGCAGCCTCCTGTCTTCTTCCCCATCCATTGGATGTATGGCTCACTGTCTCCATGTCTTTTATTTATCAAATTCTTTTGGGTGGGGGGTGAGGGGAAGGAGGGATTTGAGACAAGGTTTCTATGTGTTGCTTTGGCACCTGTCCTGGAATTCACTATATAGACCAGGCTGGTCTCGAACTCACCTGTCTCTGCCTCCCGAGTGCTGGGATTAAAGACATCTGCCACCTCTGCCCAGCTCAGATTTCTTAATCTATGTCACTGTGTTGACATTTGTGCACATTTTTACTTCGTCTGTACTACAAAAGAAGCTGCACACATGCACATTGCACATGTTAAGTGAATTAATACATCAGAAGGTCTTTCATAGGTCTCTGCAGCTGTGGAGACTTAATCCTGTTCTGTTCCATGTCTTTACCTGCCAGATAAGGAGGGGTCTTCCACTACAACTTCAGCAAAGCCACTGGGAGCCTGAGTAGCCTCCACCTGACCTATCCCTACATGCCTGGGCTGGCCTTGGTTTGAGCATGCTGATAGATTGTAGTTTCCTCTGCATTTGGAGAAGCATGGAATTTAGAGGTCCTCTGTAGGCAGGTCCTTCAGCCAGCTGGAGAAAATGAGAACCTAGAGAAGTTTGAGTACTTCACTCTTAGCTTGTAGTAGTCTTTAATACTCAAAGACCGTATTTCCTTCAGTACAGACAAGCCTAAGAACACTGCACTATGGAGCATGATGGCTCACTTTATAGCCCAGGCTAGTTTGAACTCATGACAGTTCTGCCTCAGCCTTCTTAGTGCTGGAATTACAGGCATGTACCACCACCCCTGTCCCAAAGATACCTTGTGTTTTGGTGGCCTTTTTCTCCTTGCCTGCTTTAACAACCTCAGAATGGGCTGCTGATCATGATTCAGGCTTCCCTGAGGACACCTGCCTGATTTTGGTATGCTGTGATGCCCCACCAAAACATCTGTCCCTATGGTTGTGCTCCTTGTCTTTTGGCTGCTTGGGGGTATAGGTCCCCAAGGTTTGTGTCAGTGATGCTCAAAGACAGCAGCAGTGAGCATGTGTGTTCCAGATTTCAGTTCGGGACACCTGCAAGAGAGTGATCACCCCCAGTTCCGGTAGCTGTCTCCAAGAATGGATTCACTCTTCACAGACACCTTCTGTGGACCATGAGACCACAAGTTCTTCAGTTGGTCTTCACTCTGGCTGGGGACTCAGGGTGGCAAATGTTGCTGCAAGAGCACAGGAAGGAGCATGTAGCTCTGAGGACTAAGATGTCTCTTACAATCTACCCTCATCCTTATCTCCATTGGAAAAACCTAGAAAAAAGTTAACAGTTTAGGAAACATTGAAACTTTGTATTCTCCCATCCCAGTCAGGAGTTCCCAAACACTCAGAGTTTTAAAACTTATCCACTGCTGCATGAATCCCCAATACCTCCTGTTCCATCTCAACACACAAGCTTATGGGCCTCTTCTGTCCTAGAGCAGTAGAAGAATCCTTGTTTATGGCATGTCTTCATTACTTAAGAGATAAGTGAGTAAAGCCGAAAGCTGGGGCAGTAGACACTGAACTGTGGAGGTTGATGGCGCTATACAAAAGAAAAAATATAAAAGAAATACCAGGAGTCTCGTGGAGGCTGAGTAGGAGGTTGAGTGTGCTTGGAAATGAGGAAGGCTGAGTAGACGTGTGTCGTGTTGGATTGGATTCTGCAGGCAGCTATTGCCATGTTCCTGGAAGCAGGCAGATCAGTTTGGGGGCTGCTGTCCTCACAGTCCAGAAGACCAGGTTTGGCCAGCACCTTCGCCCAGCACTCAGGATGGAAGTCCTTGTTCTTTGGTAATTATATAGCCAGCTTGACAGGAGGCGGCTTTGATCTTCCTTGGAGGAAACCTGAAGGACCTCAAGCTCCGGCGTCACTCAGGCAGTGGAGCGACAGCATCACTGAGAAGAGGCTGAGAAACCCTCCCAAAGCGTTAGGTTATTGAAAGCAAGCATATCTATAACTTGTGATGAAAGGCAAAGTCAACGGATACCGTCCTGCTTGTTTGTTCCGGCATTTATCTGAGCTGTTTTTATGTTGCAGGTAAACTAAAAGATCTCGGCAACTTGGTTCTGCGACCTTTTGGGCTCTCCACAGAAAATTTCCAGATCAAGCAGGATTCTTCTACTGGCTCCTACTCCATCAATTTTGTTCAAAATCCAAATAATAATAGATAACAGACGTAACAGTAGTCATAAAGGCCGACTGGGAGGCCGTGAACTGTTCACAAGGGGCAAGACTCTGCCAGTGTTTAATGTTTAAAAGCATCTTACCCAAAAAAGGCTGTGTAGTAGAACCCGAGCCACCTTCTTGCTCTTATTTTATGGTCAGGGTGGAATGTGCCTCCTGGTGTAATGAGCCTCGTTATTTCCATTTTAAGGTGGTGTCTGTGCAGCTGCTGTCCCTGGTTTTGGTGGGTTTTTTGTTGTTGTTGTTGGGCTTTTTGGTTGGGTTTTTTTTTTTTTTTTTTTTTTTTGGTGTTTTTGGTGTTTTTGGTTTGGGAGAAGCCTGCTTATCAAGGCTGCCCTCTTAGAGCCACACAAATGTGCTGGCCAGCAAAAGCCTTTCCCTAACCATGCAAGCCTGTCAGTTGGGTGATGACCATACTTGCTGGACAGGGTTCCCTCCTGCTGCCCCTCCCTGCTCACACTCTTTCAGAGGCTGCACTATCGGGGCTTCAGCATTCCTGAGTTCCTCTGTGTTAATAAAAGCTTTCTGTGACAGTTGGGGACTGCATTGTTAATTTTGTTCCCATAACAGCAGCTGAAGCAGACTCTGACATTCAGAACCAGTTCTGATTTCAGTCAGGGTCACTGATTCTGAACCCACAAGTCTAATGAAGATTTTTGCTGCTTGACTGTCTTGAATAAATGACCCAGTGTGCCAGAATTCAGAAATCCTGTCTCACAAGCCATCTGGAGCAACCTTTAGCTTTGTGTGGTTGTAAAATTAGTGATTCTAGGCTGGAGACGTGGCTCAGAGAAAGAGCACTGGCTGCTCTTCCAGAGGTCCTGAGTTCAATTTCCAGTAACCACATGGTAGCTCACAACCATCTATAATGAGATCTGGCGCCCTCTTCTGGCCTGCAGGCAGAACACAGCATACATAATAAACTTTTAAAGTGGTTCTGACCACGCATCAGTGCTAGTCTCAGTTTAAAATGGCTTCCTGAGTTGGTGTGTCTTTCCAAACAGAACCTGTTCAGTCCGCAGTAAGGCAGAAGTTGCAAGGAGAGGTTGGGTTGGTTTTTTGTTTTCCTTAGGCATCTGTTGATGCTAGTGAGTTTTTAGTTCTTAACCTACATCACAGTGACAATTGTTGCTAGTGAGTTTTTAGTTCTTAACTGGCATCAGCGACATGTGGACCTTATTTTGGAGATGAGCCGCCGTCATCCTGTGAGCTGTGTGGGACAGCTGCCTTGGGATTTGCACTATAATCTCTGTTGGCCAAAAACCTTTTGGCTAGGGTTTCTGTACAACTTGTGTGACTTTATTTCACATATCCTTTTCAGGGAAACTGGATGCCAGATTTAGCATTTAGACAGCAAAGCTAAGTATAGTAGCTAATACCTGTAAACCTCAGCAGTTGAAAGGCTGAGGCACAATGATCACCACAAATTCCAGGCTGATTAAGTTTCAGTCCTGGAAGACAGGCATGGGAATCAAGAGTTTCACACTGCACACCTTCCCCTGGGTTCCAGTGCTTTCAGGAAGAGACCCGGGACAGGTCAGGACCTCAAGGCCTGTGTGTGAGTTTATAGACACCATCTTCATGCAGGGCTCAAAGAGACCAGGAGAGGACATAGGGTCCCCAGAAACTGAAGTCACAGATGGTTGTGTGCCGCCATGTGGAGGGTGCTAGGAAGCAAAACTGGGTCCTCTCGAGAGCAACAAGCACTCTTAACTGCTGAGTCAACTCCCCGGATTCTACCTGCCTGTGTCCCATGGTGGCTATTTGTATTTTGTTTTTTTCTTTTTTGAGACAGGGTTTCTCTGTAACCCTGCCTGTCCTGGAACTAGCTTTGTAGACCAGGCTAGTTTGAGTACTGCCACCACTGCCTGACTGCTTTTGTTTTCTTAAGGACTCAAAATTAGCCTCAGATTCTCTATGTGCCCCAAGCCCGCCTCCACCTCCCAAGTGCCAGGATGACAGATGTGCCACTACACCTGTTCTGAAGAGCTACAAGGTAACCCGAGTGTCAGTGTAGGAAGTGTGCATGCTTTTTCTCACGTTCCAGAGACATCAGTGGGAGGTAGTGAAAGGGCATCCAATTGATCTACTTTCCCTGTGTGGTCAGGAGAGCACTTGATACCCTGGCGTTTCTGATTCTACTTAACTAGCTGGCACAAACCTTTAGTCCTAACCCTCTAGAGGCAGAGGCAGACTGAGTTCCAGGCCAGTCATGGCTACAGAGTGAGATTCTATCTCAAAAATAAAGGTATGGCCCCGCTGTTACCAGGACTTTTCACCAGTGCTCTGTTGGGGAAAAGTGTGTGTAATTCTGACGAACACGGAGGGCTCCACTAGGATCGCTCAGCAGTTAGTCTGAACAGTTATACCCATGAAGCTACTCTGCTCAGTCTTAGTCATGTAGAACACCTTCGGCTGTGCGCTTGTCTCCTGGTTTAAAGTTTTCACGCCTTGCTTTAGACTTTGTCTTCAGACTTTCGGAAGTCCCCATCTGTCCTGTAATTTCAGTGTCCCCACCCCCTCTGGCTATATTTCCACTATTTCTCATATCTACACCCACACCATATAGCGACTTTCACCTGGGTACTTGTCCACTGGTGGAATGTCTCCAGTGGCTTGACCAAACTTAGGGCTTTTATACAGTAAATTCATACTCATGTGAGTCTATTCAGCTCACCATAGATTACTTAATTTTTCGCTTACATTATGTATTTATAGCATTGTTATTTTCTCCTTCCACTCTTGGGATCCTGGATGCCCTCCCACACTGTGCTAGGGATTTAACTCAGGACTTAGGCATACTAGGCAAGGGCTCAACCACCGAGTTCAAACTCTAAGGCCCTTGTGTCTTGGGCAGCTTAGACTTCTGTAGCTCAGCCTAACATTCAACTCAGCCTCAGTTGACAGAGCCTGAACTACCAGTCATGGTTCATTCAAATCTGTTTTGGTTTTTTTTTTTGTTTTTTTTTTTTTGGTTTTTTTTTTTGTTTTTTTTTTTGTTTTTTTTTTTTTTTTGTTTTTTTTTTTTTTTTTTTTTTTTTTTTTTTTTTTTTTCCTGCATGTGCCTGTCTTAACAGCACTGCAGCCAGTTTGGACACATTACACTCTGTACGGACACAGAGGCTGGGCCACTGCTAAGCCTGGCCTCATGACTCATGTTACAATAGTGGACCTACATCTACGCTTCAGCAGAATGCCAAGACATTGGCTCTTCAGAGCTGCTCAAGTACACGGCATTGTACTTGTCTTGGCATAGAAGATAAGGACCACTTTAAGAATGTTAGCTGGGGGGTTGGGCAGTGGCAGCACATGCCTTTAATCCCAGCACTCAGGAGGCAGAGGCAGGCAGATCTTGTAGGCCAGCCTGGTCTATAAGAGCTAGTTCCAGGGCAGGCTCCAAAAGTTATGGAGAAACCCTGTCTAAAAAAAAAAAAAAAAAAGTTAGTTGGGCTGATAGGTTTTTTGATGCTGAGTTCCTGATTTTGCCTCTAAAACTACTGCTATCAGTTCACAAGGTATTCAAGCCAGACATGGGCATTTTGGTGTCATTCTGAATAGACAGCAGGGTGGGAGTGAATAGCAAGTGTTAAACCTGAAAGATATGTTTTGCTGAGGCTGTATTATCCTGTGCTAAGCTGGCCTGAAAACCCTGCCTTTTACAACCAGCTTAGCAGGGGCTAGGATGTCAAATTGGAAAAGTATAATAGGAGTCCAAGAGACAGTTCAGACATCTGTGCAAGTTAATAGCTTTATTTGCTGGGGATGGGGGAGCTTTGAGACAGGGTCTCCTGTATCCCAGACTGGTCTTGAATTTAGTTATATAACTAAGAATGACCTTGAATTTCCTATCCCTGCTGAGCTTGCTTTTCAGATAGCAGTTTATGTTGTAGCCCAGGCTGGCCTCAAACTTATTATTTTCCTGTTTCACCCTCCTGAGTTCTGGGACCTGGCTAAGATCTTTAAAGGGAGACTGTACAAGTCAGATACTACACAGAAAAAAAGTAGTGGCAAGCCTCTGTGCTTTCCTTACCTAGGTTTTCCTCTAGGCTTGTCCTTGGGGGTTGAAAGCATGGCCCAGTTGCTGGAGTTCACCAGAGCTGGTCCAATACAGCATGGCAGCCTTGTTAGCCTATGTCCAGAGGCAGCTGTCAGTCCTGTACCTCTCTGCTCCTTTGGTCTTCTGTGGTTACTCCTTTATCCTGCCTCCTGTCTTACTAAGCCCTCCCCCCCTTTTTTTTTTCCTCATCAGATAAGGTCTCCTTATCTATCTAGTCTTGGTTGGGCTAGAACTCACTATAAAGACCAGAACTGCTGCAACTCAAGATATCTGCCTACTTCTGCCTCCCTAATCCTCAAGCATGTGCCACCGTGCCCAACACTCAGCCCCTACCTTCCTTACGGTACTGAATTCTATGACAGTCCTGTGTATAATGTATGTTCTCTGCACCCACATCTTTGCAAATCCCCGTGAATTCAGTTTGGTGGCTGTCAACTCCATCCTTGATCAGTTAAATCATTTGGATTCCCTTCAAGAAAGGAAGTTGGAGGCTGAGCTTGGCTCACACCTATAATCCCAGTACTTGGGAGGCAGATGCAGGAAGATCTGTCAGTATGAAGTCAGCCTTTTTTTTTTTTTTTTTTTTGAAAAAAAAATATAAAAGGAAGTTAGGTAGGGCTGGAGAGACGACTCAGCAGTTAATAACTTGTTGCACCTGATGAAGACCCAAGTTCAGTTTCCAGAACTTACATGATAGCTCGCAACCATTCAAAACCCGTTTCAGGGACTCTGATGCCTTCTGACCTCTGTGGGAACTAGGCATGTATGTATAGCACACGCAAACACACACACGTATTATGCAAGCAAAATATTCATTCACATAAATTTTTATAATATTTAATGGCCAGGCATGATAGCATACGCCTTTTATCACAGCACTGGGAAAGCAAAGGCAAATGGAAATGAGTTGAGAACAGCCTGGTCTACATAGTAAGACCCTGTCTCAAAAATAAATTTTAAAAAATCTTAATTACAAAGTTTGTGCTAGGGCTACAGCTCAATGGGAAGGTTGCCTAGTGGGTATGAGGCCCTATGGTCAGTTCAAATATCACAAATGCTGTATGCCAATACACACACACTCACACACACACACACATATGCTATGCACCTTAACTGGGCATGGTGTCTATGTAATCCTAGAATTTAGGCAACTGAGGTAAAAGTACTGGCTCAGGGTTGAGACTAGCCTAAGCCAACTCCTGTCTCATTGCTCCAGAAAGTAGCTGGGAGTCTGTCTCTTCAGTTTACTGTACAGGGAATATTATTTATTTCTAATCTAATCAGCCTAATGTTTGAAGTGTGCAGCTGACCTGAGCACACTACAGAGTTCATAAGTGGCCCTAAAATTAGAAAAATGGACTACTTGTGACCAAGAAGCTGTACTAAGATAGCCTTAGAACAGAATGACTACATAAAACCCTCCAAAGGTTAAAAATACCCTTCTTGTATTTCAAAGCATCAAGAACTTCAATCTCCCTGGTTACATTTTTTTTAAAGATTTATTTATTTATTATGTATACAACATTCTGCCTCGATGTATGCTCACACGCCAGAGGAGGGCGCCAGATCTCAGTACAGATGGTTGTGAACCACCGTGTGGTTGCTGGGAACTGAACTCAGGACCTCTAGAAGAGCAGTCAGTGTTCTTAACCTCTGAGCCATCTCTCCATCCCTCCCTGGTCACATTTTGTGCGTGTGCATGTTTATACATGTCTGTTATAGCATGTGTTTGGAGGTCAGAGAACAACTGTAGTCAGTTCTCAACCACATGGGCTCAAACTCAAATAGCAAGGCTTAGTGGCAAGTGCCTTCCCCTGCTGAGCCATCTATCTCGCCAGCCACCACCTTTACAATTCTTCTGAGATGGTTTTAATTTTTTAAAGATTACTTTCAATTTTCCACCCTTCCAAGGCCTACAAGCTATAAACCTCATCATACAGAGGCTTCCCAAGCCAAAACTTCCCACCTCCTCTTTCCCTTCACTTGAAACTTTGGAACTCGTGTTTTCTGCTATGGGATATTTTGTACTCTGTAAAGATTTGTCACTCATATTGGTTTAATAAAACACTGATTAGCCAGTAGCTAGGGAGGACAAACTAAGAGAATTCTGGGAAGAGGAAAGGCAGAGAGTCAGTCACCAGCCAGACACAGAGGAAGCAAGATGAGAATGCCTCATTGAGAAAAGGTACCAAGCCATGTGGCTAAACATAGACAATATAACATATAACAAATCTTATAATCTTATAATTTGTTATAAGATCTAGTTAATCATAAGCCTGAGCTAATAGGCCAAACAGTTCATAATTAATATAAACCTCTATGTGTTTCTTTGGAACGGAATGGCTATGGGTCTGGGTGGGACAGAAACTTCCATCAACAGTTTCCCACTCTGGGCATAGCAGGGCCTACTGCTCCCCAGCCCCAGCCCCACCCCCAATATCTGCCAATGGCAGTCTACAGAGAGCAGCTTGTGATGGTCACTGTCAGCAGGTCACTCCTCAGTCAGCTGCTAGCACTCATTGCTAGAACTGCTATCAAACCCTGAGAGTAAGAGGCCATTAGGTTGTCACAGATGTGAAAAACAGCTGCACTGGAAAAGCAGCACTGGCCTGCTGTGAGTATAGTGCCAAGCTGATACTCAAACTGGGCCACTGCCTGGGCTCACACTTGGCACATCATGCGCCACCAAAAATGAGCTTCCAGTCAGTACCTTGAAGCCAGAAATTCACAAGCTCAGAACTCGAAGAACTTTACAGCAGTCCTCAAAGGCCAGGGCTGGAAGGACTGAATGAAGCAAAAGAAGTATTTAGATGTTGAGGATGTGGGCTTTACTACTGTCTGTCAGACACACTGTTTGCAAGCATGGTTGGACCGCCTCAGAATAATGTACTATTGGCACATGAACTGATCCAGACTCTAGTGGCTTCTTATGGATATTCAGCTCAACTGAATCGAAGTGTTTGAGATGAAAGATTCCATATATCCTTTGTAGTACCAGGCAGCCTTCTAAAGGTTTGCTTTACTGAAATGGGGAGGTCTTTATCAGTCACACACACACACACACACACACACACACACACACACACACACAATCTCAATTGCCTGACAGGTTTTCTGAAACAAATTTTTTTCCTGACAAGCAAGAGTTTCTGTCTGGGTCAGGTCAATCCTATAGGCTATGGTAGAAATCAGTCTGTCTGGGTAGAATTCCTGGGGGGTAGGAGTGCTTGAAGCTGGTATGTATTTGATGACCTTGAACCGTTACCCTGAGTGCTGAGACTGCAGGTCCTGGACCCCCCACCCGTACTGTGCGTTGCCCACTCTAAGGCAGCTGTTTCCATCAGACTGCAGCCAGCCTCCACCTAGTCACAGGAGACCCATAAATCCTGAGTGCCCAAAACCTGCCGTGTTTCTTAGGAAGCTACACTACTTCCCAGAACATACAACTTTTTTAAAGAAAAACCAAAAAGCCACTTTTAAAGGTAACCCCTAAAAACGAAAACAGCTAACCCCCTACACAGCAAAACAGTTTTTAAATAATTAAATAAAAAAAATCAAAGACTTTATTGGATAACGTTACACAACATTCTTTAACATTTAACTCTGAGCAGATGGAAGGTGAGAACAATGTGTCATTCAAGTCTACAAATGAAATAGGCCTGTGGGGATTTGAAATACAGACAAGGTAGCATGAAGCAGAGCTTAAATATTAAGCAACTAAAGCAATAAAAATGAAATTGTAACATGGTAGGTCTAGATTTTAAATACCACCAAGTGTTTTTTTTTAATGAAAATCTAGTTTGTAATAAAATGCCTTTAAGGATTTGTCATGAAGAAAAAAATATGTAGATTCTTAAAACCTGATCTCTCCCAGTGCTTTTGCCTTCTTAATATTACTTTTTGGTCAATTCCATCACTCTACAAATAAAGATTTCTAAAGCTTAAAGGTTTCCTGATACAATCCATGCATATTTCACATGGCTTGGGAGACACCTGGTTCCTGAGTGAGCGTAAAAGTTACTGCTGGTGTTGGGGTCTAAGACAAGTCTGACCCCAGAGCCTGGAGCTGAGCTTCAAGTCTTCTCCACAGCTCCCTGCTGTTATATAGTTCCTGAGCCCATGTGATACGATGACGTCATGATGTGGATCCAAAGAGATCACTTGTAAAATGCAGTCAGGACTTGCCAGCACTTGCAGTGTTAGGATCTGAATTAAGCTCACTAGACTCCAGACTACCCGGCTTTTCTTCTTGAGTTATATAGCAAATCACAGTCAGGTATATTAAACAATCTAAAAATCCCACCCAGAGCATTTGTTAATCCTGAGCAATGGGCTGTTGGGTAATCTCACCCACACAGAAAGATCACAGAAAGTGAACTCTTGAGCCAAGTGCTCGCTCATCTGTTGTGTTTCTTTGAATGAGTTTTGTTAGTTTCTTTTCTTTTGGCTTTTTTTTTTCTTTTTTTCTTTTTGTAGTAAGTAATCAATATGGTGTTATCTTTCTGGTTTAAAAAATAAATCAGTATTGCCACTAAAAATCTTCAGTTTTATTATTAAAATTACGGCACCATCAAATATAAAATGCTTTAAAAATGTAGTACTAACAGGTCCATCTGATTTTCTCATGTGTTCTCCATTTATTAAACAAGAAAATTAAGGATTTTCATAATATGTATGTAAGCAAAGACAAGGAAAATCTGTGGTCTCTATTAAGAATTCATGTTCCATGCACCAAACGTTTAGGCTGTTTTCAAGGATCTGTTTCTGCCACTTGTCCCCCAGGGCCAAGTCTTCCCTGACACCTGCGAGAACGTCCTGCACTGAGAAGTAGGGGCTTCCTGCTGGGGAAAGAGGTCCAGATCAACACTGAAGCTGTCACCCTTTCTGAACAGCACCACTCAGTAGGGGACAGGTGATAATCAAAGCCTGTCCAGCTCAGGAGAATTATGAGCTAGTTCTTGGGAGTGTACGATTTCATTCCAAGGTCAACACTAGCCTATCCACTTGGGAGTCAAAATATGAAAAGGTAAGAATGTAGTTATGAAAATGTGCACAAAACGTTAAATACTAGTGGCAAATAAATACATCTTAGTATGCTCTAACAAGCAAACATATACTCAAGATAATACAGCCCTGTTTTATTTAAAAAAAAAAAGAGAGAGAGAGAGAGAGAGAGAGAGATCCACATTTTACTTGTGGGTGGGACGGGGCACTTAGCCATCCTTTCAGCAGGATGTCAGATCATCTTCCTCTTGTTTCTACGGGCACCTGAAGGAAACAGTGGCCTTAGCACATGTGACCATTGCTGTTTCACAGGAGCGCCATTTAAAACACACCTCTGCTCACTTCTGAACTGATAAACATAATCCTTGGAGAAAGCACAAAGGTTAAGTATGCAAAACAGTTCCACATTTCTGTACCATCCCATGCCTGGTAGTCCTGTCCAAACTACTGTTCACATTCAAAAGAAGCTATCGTCAGTGATTCTTCCGCATCGCACTGAGTGCGTCCTGCACGTGTTCACACCACTTTTCTCCTCACCTCATGCATAATTTATTGCAGCAGTTTGTTTCTTTTATACATATAAAAATTCCCTAATACCTTTTCTTCCATTCAGTCTACTCTGCCAGTGCCCTGTACAGATGACTGGTTTAGCCACTGCTTTAACATTTACTTCTTAGTGCAGCTTCAAACTCCCATCTTAGCCAGTCCTGATGCTCTTGCTCTGTCAAAGTGGCACACATCCAAGAAACCAGCAGTCTGTTAATGTCTTTGTGCTGAAATACAATAAACAAAAGGAAGAGAATGTAGTTAAGCACAGGTAACAACATGTGAGAAAAAGAAGCCCACAGATCGTGGGGTCACACCACATTTCTTTTAAATCACGTTTGACTTTTTTTTTTTTTTGTTTTTCGAGACAGGGTTTCCCTGTAGTTTCTAGAGCCTGTCCTGGAACTAGCTCTTGTAGACCAGGCTGGCCTCGAACTCAGAGATCCGCCTGCCTCTGCCTCCCGAGTGCTGGGATTAAAGGCGTGCGCCACCACCGCCCGGCCCACGTTTGACTTTTTAAATGCAGCCTACTGCCATTCTAGACCAGTAGAAGCATTAGCTGACCAAATTCCATCATACATGGCTGTCACCTTATTTCTTTTCTTAGGAATATTTGCAGAATTTTGACTTTTCTTTTTTCAAAGCAGGGTTTCTTTTTGTAGCCCTGGCTATCCTGAAACTCACTCTGCAGACCAGGCTGGCCTCAAACTCACAGAGATTCGCCTGTCTCTACCTCCACAGTGCTGAGGTTAAAGGTGTTCACTACCTTCATTATGTTTTTATTTCTAAGTTACAATACATCAAAATAGTAGACAGAGACTCCTAGGAAATACCAGCCTTTCCTTAGGACAATTAACCTATCATCTCTTTTAAATGTTCTTTTAGACAGGACTCACCATGTAACTCTGGCTGGCCAGGAACTCATCAAGAACCGCCTGCCTGTGCCTTCCCTGCTCGGATTAAAGGTGTGAACCACCATACCGAGTCCACCACCCCACTTTCCTTTTTTTGGGGACAGGATCTCTTGTAGCCCAGGATTACCTCAAACTCACTATATAGTCAAGGCTGACCTTGAACCCCTGATCTTCCTTGCCTCTATCTCCTGAGTGCTGAGATTAAGGTATACAATACACATCATCAAAGCTAGCTGCTCAGTCTTAAGCAAATTTATATACAGAATCAAGTGACATTAAAAATCAGCTACAGAGCGCAGTATACTATTTACACAAGCCACAGGGGTCTGGGGGAGCCTCCCAGAGTCAGACACATCAGAAGGCAAGGAAAGTGCTATTTTGTTACTAGACCACTTCAGTGCACTGACCAGTGCCCCTTATTACACCTGGCCACCCACAAGGCATCCTTCAGTAGACTTCTGAGCAAAGGCAGGAGCCCAGGCCAACTGGCAGACAACATGGCTTATAGGAAGCACTGTCATGCAGCACGGTCAGACTGCCCAACGTTATCAAACAGCACAGAAAGAAGTGGGTGCCCACTACCCTCCGGTCCTTAGCTGTGCCCACAAAATTGGAGCTCGAGACCCAGGAAAGAAAGATGATCTTCATTTAATATTCTTAAACCAAAGATAATGCTATTGCAGTGGAATAATAAAACAAACTGAATGCAGAAAGAAGGAAAAGCACTCATCTTTCCTAATATTTAACACATACATCAAAGTCAGATCTCCCCCATGGTTTGAAATACTTGATTTTATGTTAACTTCCCATTACCATGGTTCATTGTCCTGGTCATGTAGGCCCTGAGTCAGGGCCTATAAAATAAACTCCACAGAGCATTCTGTCATGTGTCTTTCAAGCAGCAATAAATGACTTCAAGCCAAAATATTGCAAGCCTCAAGGTGAAGGGCCCATGTATTTGTTGCTTCTGAAAAAAAGGATGATTAATGAATGCTGATTTTAATTCAACTTTCTGAAAATAAAATGGCTGGCTAACATGACTGCAATAGTAAGTCACAGACTCACAAAGAACTTAGGAAGTAAATGTACCCTTTTATAAACTAAAGGAGAAAGAGGGTGGGGCAGTGCCCCAACTGTGCCTTTCAAAATCTGGTTTTAATGTAAGGCCTACTGAAGTTCAATTGAAGACCAAAACAAGAAAGCCAAGGACTCCTATGAGAAGTCTAGAAAGTCAAAGGCTCTATTACCTCAATAGACTATATTAAGGTAGCTACCATGCCTATCTACATAAGAGTCCAAAATTCTTACACAATATTCAATGCCAAATGTCTCACTTTGAACCAGTATCAAGGCTACAGTTCACATGCAACAATACAATTCTCCAGGAGCTCCACAAACAGCAGGTCAAATAACCACGGTATAACTGCTATCCAGAGGACTAAATACTTTTTCAAAGAAAGTAATAAAAGATAAGTTTAGGAGCTAGAGACATAACTCGGAGGTTAAGAGTACATTATTGCTCTTGCAAAGAACCTGAGTTCTGTTCCTAACATCTACATCAAGTAGCTCCCAAATGCCTATAAATCCAATCCAAGGGACTTGAGGCCCTCTTCTGGCTTCCAAGCACACACATCTGGCATACAGTCATACATACACACTGGCATATAGTCAAACACACATAAATGAAAATAGCAAAACATAAAAAGATAAACTCAAAAGGAACAACCAAAATCCCTAAACCTTTCCCACCATTTAAGAGTCCAAAGTCAAACAATTTTATACACTATCCATTAAGTCATCTATAGAACTAGATTACAACCACATTCTGATGCTATCTTACCATGCCTCTAAAGTTCTGACTCACCTTATACAAATGACTATGAGTTTTAAGATTTACTTACTAAGCACACGCATACATGTTTGTCTCTTTTTCTTTTTGGAGACATGGTCTCACTACGTAGACCTGGCTATATTGGAACTCCCTAGGTAGACAAGGCTGACCTTAAACTTGAGATCGCGTACCCCTCCTCCAGAGTACTGCGATTAAAGCCATGCACCACCACAATAGGCCACCATATACATATTCTTTTTTCTTTTTGTTTTTGTTTTTTTTTTTCAAGACAGGGTCTTATTATATATCCCTGGCTGTCCTGAAACCCAGAGATCGCCTGCCTCTGCCTCCCAAGTGCTGGGGGTAAAGGCATGGTTCAGCATGCCTGGCCACATACATATTCTTACACATTCTTTTCTCTTTTTAAAGGCAGATTCTTGGTTTCCCCAAGCTATCCTCAGACTCACTAGAGTAGATGAGGATGATCTTGAGCTTCTGGCCTTCCTGCCTCCACCTTCTGAGTGCAAGGTTGGCACGCGTCACTATGTCTGGTTTACTCAGAACTTGGTGGAGGCAGACAAAGACACTCTACCTACTGAGCCACATTCCCATCCCCTATAGTCCTATACATATAGTAGTAACTAACAAAGAAGTTAAAGTGACAAAGATTGAAACTGAAAAACTAACCAAGTCCCTGATTTCCAGGAACCATCAGTTGCCATCTAACCTAAGCCTACAATGGACCTATTTGATTCACACCACAAAGCTACTCTCAATATAGATACTCACAGGAGGCTCTACTCTAGGAAACTCACTTTTAGTTCCTAGAAATGATTACCTAGAGGAAGTACACCCAACTACCAAGGTCAGAGAAAACTAACAAATCCTTTGAAGCCTAGCCTAATCTACTTCAGGGATGTGGTTAAGTGATGATGTGGTGCCCTCTTCACTTTGTGGCAGGGCTTAAGACAGACAGACCTGCCCGCTTCACAGTTAACTTCAATGCTCCTAGTCTGAATCCACAGTGGTCTGTCAGACACTGTAAGGGAGCAGCAGGACTCGTCACTGTCTGATGTAATAGCTGCCATTTGTTGAGACCTATGGTAGAAAAAACCAAGTTAACAAAAATAGAGCAGTCAGTTGAGATCTTTTTAATCCATCTTACAAAAAAATTTAAAAAAATAAGACTAAAATTAATTTAAACTTCCTAATGGGTTTATTCTGGAGAAGTTGCCAGCTTCCAACAACAAAGCTTTGGTACTGCAGAGCTTCAATAGCCATGTGGGTACCCCAACCATGGCCAGGAGAGGGCACTCTTGTGTGCACATCCCATTAGATGCAGAACGCAACATGGCAAGGTGCCCTCCAATAAGCCTATAAATGGAAGAGAAAATGCTAACTCACATTTTATGTCCCTGAGCACGAAAAAAAGAAAAAGAAAAAGAAAAAAAGAAACAAAAACAAAAAGTTTACTGTCTAACACTAGCCTGTTCTTGGAGTCTTGACCTGGACAGTTCAGCGGGCTAACGTTTTCACCTCCTGCATATTATACCATTCAGAAGCTCAAAGACCATCACAAGCCCTTTCTGCTTGAGTGTTAATGATAGCCCTTGCATAGCTTCAGGTTCTAACTGGCTGAGAAGAACAGGTTTTATTAACATGATAAATTTTCTGAGAACAGAACCTTAAATGTGAGCACAATTCAAATAAAAGACTACTATTTTAAGGCTGCTATTTTGCTTTGAGGTGGGGACTCACACTACAGGCTGGGGCTGGCCAAGAACTCTGTTGCCCTGGCTAGCTTCAAACTCCTAGCTTGGTTTTCTAGGTGCTGGGATTACAGGCATGAGTTTTATATTTTAAAGGTATTTAGTTGCGTGTGTACTTGTATAGCACAGCCAACTCTGGGACCATTCTATTATTATTTACTTTTATAATTCACAATCAGAGCCAGTGGTGGTGGTACATGACTTTAATCCCAGCACTCAGGAGACAGAGGCAGGTGGATCTCTGTGAGTTTGAGGCTAGCCTAATCTACAAAGTGAGTTCCAAGATAGTCAGGGATACACTGAGAAAACCTGTTTTGAAAAACTTTTTAAAAAATCACAATCAGGCAGGGCATGGCTATGCATAGCCTTAAATCTCAGCAGAAGCAAAGGCAGGTGGATCTCTAACATAGCTAGCTGCAGTACAGCCAGAGCTACGTAGTGAGGCCTTGTCTCAATAAATTAAAATTCCAGATCAGAAGCAGTAAAGTTGTAAATTACAAAAATTTCTAAAGTAAGCTGTCCTGCCACGAAAAGCCCAATGTATAAATACAATTACCTCTGAATTCTAGTTTAGAGGAAAATAATTCTTTAAAATGAGGTTCAATAGTAAGGTTTTACATGGGAGTCTGAGTACACTATTAACTAAAGCAACAGCAACTACACAAGAGAAAAGGAGCCAGCACACTAAAGCTTGTTCTGGGAAATGTCTATCATGAGATCAACTTCCAGCCACCACCTAAGCTATGGATAGTAGGCAGATGCTGAGGGAATTACCCCCTCCCCCCAACAGTGAGTGTATGTTTCTTGAAACAGTCTCTCTACGTGACTCTGGCTATCCTGAAACTTGCTATTTAGACCAGGTTGGCCCAGAACTCAGGTACATCTGCTTCTATCTCACAAGTGCTGGAATTAAAGGTGTGCACCGCCAGGCTAAACCAGTCAGTTTTGTCTAAGGATAAAGCCCTAGTAAGTCAATCATGCTCCAGTGGTGGACGCCAGGGTTATAAAAAAAAATACATTAAAAAAGAGGACATGAAGTTGGTGAGTAGATCTGGCAGCAGTTAGAGGGAGAAGCAGATAAAACCAAAACAGTATGAATTCCTCAAAGATTTTTGTGTTTGAGCATTTTGTCTACACATATGAGCACTACATGTCTGCCTAGAGCCCATGGAAATCTAAAGGCGGCATTAGATCCCCTAGAACTGGAGTTACGTATGGGTGCTGAGAAACAAACCCAGGTCTTCTGCAAGAGCAACAAGTGCTCTTAACCATACTGAGCTATCTCTCCAGCCTCAAATAACCATATTTTTACAAACTAATTGATCTCTGATTTTATGTAAACAAACAGATCAGGGATGAGTTCACCTTTTCTACTGCAGCTTTTAACATGCTACATAAAACCTCAGCATGTCAATTTCAATACAGTCTGCTTGGAGCATGGTGCTAATATTGCAGATGAGCTTCCCCTCAATACTTTCGGGGTCTTCAAATATTTTTTGGAAACTTAGCACTCATGTAGAATATCTACTAGGAAAAACCAAGGAACCCTGCCTAAGACACAATAAAGGGAAAGATACCCCACCGGCATGAAAAGGCAGCAATCTCAAGCTCAGAAGTTCCTTGTTTTGTCCTCTAAAATAAATCCTACTTGTGACAATAATGTTCTCATTGATCAAGAAGCCAATCAGAAGAGGTTAAGTACACAATTCCCCTGTAGAGTCAAGGAAAGGAGAAACAGGAGGCCATACTTAGTGCAAATCAGGACTGAGAAAGTAAGTTTCTGACTATATGCATGAACCCACAATTCCACTATAATACTCACTATAAATTCCAATACAAGTATAATGCAATGTGAGCAAAAAGGAAATACAGAAGAAACATTCTAGTTTTTTGACCAGTTACTGATTACTCGTCAGAGCTTTAGACAAACCGCACACATTTCTTCCCAGTATACTTGGACTCACATCAAGATGTGCCACTCCCAGACAGATCCTTCACTAAAAGAACAAAGTGGAGGGAGAAGGACTGACCGTACATTTGTAATCAACAACATCTCAAAATTAACATGAGTAACAATGACAATCCTCTGGGAAATATGACCACAGCACAGTTCTCTCCTCCTACCTTGTCAGACTGTCAGGTTTGGCAGCAAGCTCCTTTACCTACTGCACCATCTTGCCAGCCCTAGATGAGAATTTCTACTTAAACCTATGTTTACTGTGAGCAGGATGAGAGAGTACTAGATAGTCTTGAGGTGTGTTAAGTTAAATATGATACTATAATGAACTTTAATCAGACATGGTGGCAAAACTGTCATCTCAGAACTCAGTGAGGTAAAAACAGGATCAACAGTTCAAGACCAATCTCAAAACAAAACAAAAATCACCCAAACTTCCAGGGAGTATATGCTACCTCTAGCTATTTGTGATTCAAAATGCTATTACAGGGGGCTGGAGGGATGGCCCAGAGGTTAAGGGCACTGACTGTTCTTCCAGAGGACCAGGGTTTGATTCCCAGCACCCACATGGCAGCTCACAACTGTCTGTGACTCCAGTTCCACGCAATCCAACGCCCTCACACAGACATATACGAAGGCAAAAAAACCAATGTGCATAAAATAAATAAATTTTTTAAAAGATGCTATTACAGAAGCTTAAATAAAACTTTGCATTTATGCTAAGTTCATAACGTTTGACAGACAGTATTAAAAGCTACCAGAATGAGGTTTCTCTGCTACACACAAGTGGCTGGTAATTATGAACAGCATTCACATAGGCCACCAGGCACTCTTCTATGGCCTTAAGGACATAAATTAGCAAGATTACCTTCTGAGGTGCTGCTATCCATTCTCCCCATTTCAGACACTGACATAACCTGACTAAGATCGCACTGTTTTTAAGAAGAAACTGAAATCAGGCTAGGGCATCTGGCTCAAGAGTTCACACTTTTAATTATGTGTCTACAAAGAGACAAACAATATTCTTTGATAAAAGGCTGCTATCAAGCACAGCTGATGCCAAATTGATGGTGTTCAAGCTCCCCTCCATCACTAATTTACTCTCTCTTACCTTTCTACATAAACAACCACTTTAAGTAACAAAAAACTTCCATTTCATTTTTCCAGGAGGAAAATATGCTCCTCAGGCTTTCAATAGTTTGGTTTGGTTTTGTTTTTGTGGGGTCACACAAAGTATGTCAATCTTACTATGTAGCCTGGGCTAGCTTCGGATCAGGATCCCCCTATCTCCATACCAGACTTCTTTAACAGCTTCTAAAAGAATCTCTCATGAGAGTTAAATAAGAGACATTAATAATTGCAAAATACCTTGAACACTTAAAAAGACACTCTTGCTAAAATTTACCACATTGATGTTTTGTTTTTTTGAGACAGGCTCTGTCTTAGAATTCTGTAGGCCAGGCTGGCCTTGAAGTCAGAGATTCGCCTGCTTTTTCTTCCCAAATGCTGGGATTAAAGGTGTGCACCACTATTACATGGCATATTTTTTTTAAAAAAGTGATCATAAAAGTTTGACATCCAGGCCCAATTTAGTAACTCATGCCTGTAATTACTACTCAAAAGTTAGACACAAAAGTCAGCCTAGACTACATGAGACCTTCTTTCAAACAACAAAAACCTTAACTTACAAACACACACAAATACATACATATAGAGGGAGGGAGGGAAGGAAGAGAATAGAGAGAATGTCCCCTAATACTTCAGCTATGAAGGACTTGGCTTTCCTTATAGACACGAATATCAGTATAGAAGTTTTGAGGTTTTTCTTTCCAGTTTTAAGACAGATCCATGTACCCCAGGCTGGCCTCAAACCTGCTATTTAACCAGTGCTTACCTTCCTGACTGACCTTCCTGCTTTTTACAAAACAATGTAGAATCTGTCTTCACATCTCTAGAGTAGGGCATAGTGGTACAGGCCTACAGTCCTGATATTTCAAGTCAGAAGTCGGTGTTGGATTCCCTGGAACTGGAGTTACAGGCTGCTGTGAGCTGCCTGATGTGGGCTCTGGGGATAGTATGTACTTTCATCTGCTGACCATCTGTCCAACCTCCATTATCAACATAAGTTAAATGGCTCCATTATTGACAAAAGTAATCCACAAGATTATTAAATGGTTACTATTTGAAGATTATTTTAACTAAAAATTCTTTAATAGGCAAATGTAATCATATTAATACACCTTTTACAAAGGCACAGCTACAGTTCTTAAGTATAACACATATTAACAAGGATAGCTAGAGAATCTCCCCATGTAGAACTGCAGATACGCAGCAAGGAGTCCTGGAAACAAGCATTCCTAATACCAATTCTCAGCAAATTTAAAATTCTATTAAAAATACAGATTATAAATTACTCTTCAATCCCAGCATTTGTGAGCTAAAGCAAGATTGTCCTGTGGGCTAGAAACCAGCCTGGGCTGGAGTGACCTAGTTTCAAAAAAACCAAAATGAGGAGGGAAAAAAGCAAAACAAACAAACAAAAAAACCCATGCAAATTACAGATGGACAGTGGTCACGGTCGCACAATACAAACATACTTAACACCCTTTAAAACTGCCCAACTGAGGGTTGAAGAGAAGGCTCAGAGTTCCAAAGGCTTGTAGCTCATTTCTGAGCACCTACATCAGCAGTTCCAGGGACACTAACACCCTCCCTCTTCTAGCCTCTGAAGGCACTGTACCTGTGGCAGGCGCACACACACGCGCACACACACACACACACACACACACACACACACACACTAGTTTTTTTAATTGTACAATTAGGGCTGGAGAGATGGCTCAGCGGACAACGGATAAGAGCACTGAATGCTCTTCCAGAGGACCAGGGTTCAATTCCCAACACCCACATGGCACCCAGCTCACAACTGTCTGTAACACCAAGATCTGACACCCTTACACAGACATACATGCAGGCAAAACACCAACGCACATTAAATACAAATATATAAATGACTTTTAAACTGTACAATTAAAATGGTTTTAAGATGGAAGGCAAGCACCACATATGGTCTACATAGCAAGGCTACACAATGAGAGCCTATCTAAAAAAAAAAAAAAAAAAAAAAAAAAAAGACTTTAGACTGTGATCCAAATACTCAGGTGGCTGAGAC
This sequence comes from Arvicola amphibius, assembly GCF_903992535.2. Lineage (NCBI taxonomy): Eukaryota > Metazoa > Chordata > Mammalia > Rodentia > Cricetidae > Arvicola > Arvicola amphibius. The sequence continues at coordinate 76,613,263 of NC_052050.1, forward strand.
AGAAGAATCACTGAATGTTCAACCAGCCTGGACCACATAACCACATAACAAAATCTTTTAAGAAGCAAGTAGCCGGGGCTGGAGAGATGGCTCAGCGGTTAAGAGCATTGCCTGCTCTTCCAAAGGTCCTAAGTTCAATTCTCAGCAACCACGTGGTGGCTCACAACCATCTGTAATGAGGTCTGGTGTCCTCTTCTGGCCTGCAGGCATACACACAGACAGAATATTGTATACATAATAAATAATAAATATTAAAAAAAAAAAGCAAGTAGCCCCCAAATGGTAAATTTTCGGTCATGTCTATTTAAATATGTATAAAATTATAATTCATTTTCATAAGGCAGTTGTTTTTAACTAAAGATGTGGGAAAAATAAAGGAGGGAAATCCAAGCTGGGGTACGCTACAAGGGCAAGCACCACAAAGACAAATTTTGATAGTGCCCCCTTTTGACTAGAGTAAACTTAGAATCAATTATCATGGCAAAAATATCCAAATACTCTGTAAAAACTATAATAAATCATTTATCCCTGTGACCTTTTAATTAATGCAATTGTGACTGAATGAAGGCCTGAATATAGTAATCATACCTAACCTGTACAAACACAGTAAGAGTCTTGCAAGTAAGAACTAGGTGGAAATAGTAAACACAGCTTGGCCACTGTCTCCTGGCAGGAAATGGAATGGCACCAGCCCAACATTAGTTCTCAATTCCAGATATTATATTAGAGTGTTAATAGCTATATCAGCACAGCTCCAAAGCAAACACTGAACTGGTGGTGGTAGTGCATGCTTTTAATCCCAGCACTCAGGAGGCAGAGGCAGGCGGATCTCTGAGTTTGAGGCCAGCCTAGTCTACAAAGCAAGTTCCAGGACAGCTTTGGCAGTTACACAGAGAAACTGTGTCTCAAAAAAAAAAAAAAAAAAAAAAAAAAAAAAGGAAGGAAGGAAATGAAGAAAGGGAGGGAGGGAAAGAGGGAGAAAAAGAAGAGAGGAAGAAAGAGGGAAGGAGAAAGAGAAATAAACAAAAAGATCTTAACTATCCCTGGCCAATTTCCTATTGGAAACCACCACGTAGAACTAAAACCTTTATTACTAATTTTTCTAGAGATAGCAATTTGCCACCATTTCAGCACAAACCATAGAACATTCACAAATTAGAAGAGAAAATCTAACTTTACATGTATACTATCAATTTCTGATTTCTGCTCAGTCTGACCCTTTGCAATGTCTGAACATGTGTTCTTTCAATAACCAACTTTAGAAGGGCACAGCCTCTCTTAATGGGATAAAATTCAGACCCATTATAAAGCTAATTTCATATCAGTTCCATGTTGCCTGCCTACAATGTCTTCAGACTTAAGTTCCTGTTTGTTCCACTTGGTACTAAGTTACAATAACCATCACTAAAATTTTGTCCCCAGCCACATGTTGGTGCATGCCTATAATACCAACACAGAAGAGCCCAAGGTTAGCCTGGGTTATATAGTGGCTTTTAGGATATCCTGGGCTATGCAGTAAGATCCTGCTCCAAAATTAGAAAGGAAGGAATAAGGAAAAAAGGGGGAGGAGGTAAGGGGAAAAGGAGAGAGAGGGAGAGAGAGTGCAAAATCCATCAGGAGACTGGAGATGATGAAGCTGTTAGTAGAGTCCCTGGCTACTACAAAGAAAAATCTGAGTTCAAACCCCATCACCACAAAAACTGTGTGTAGTGGTGAACACCTGAAATCCCAGCATGAAAGATGGAGGCAGGAAGATCAAGAAGTTGGAGGCCAGCCTAGGATACATGAAACAAGACATTTAGGGACAAACCATCCAAGTCACAGATTTCAGACTAGTAGTGAATTCTAGTCATCTCCTTCTCAGGACTCTCTTACATGTTCTCCTGTTCTCTGGGAATAAACTAGGACGGAATAAACCTCTCTTCTATTCAAACGACCAGTCTGCTTGTTTTCCAAATTCTAAAAAATGAAAAGGAAAACATACTTTTGAGGTATTAAATTTTTAAAGAAACCATTTTTTATTAAATTTTTTCATTGATTTTACATACCATCCAGTCTCCCCATCCCCGTCACTCCTCTGTTTAGAAAGGGGCAGGCCTCCCATGGGAGTCAACAAGGCATGTCACATCACTTTGAGGCAGAACCAAGCTCCTTCCCCTGCATCAAGGCTGCGCGAGGCATCCCTGGTTCCAAAAACCCACCAGGGACAGGTCCTGATCCCACTGCTAGAGGCCCCACAAACAGACCAAGCTACACAATTGGAAAGACCATTTTTACAACTTTCTCACTTTGTTTCTGCCCTTGCTCATCCTTGCCTGTTAGCCAATTTTCTTACACTGGAGATTTGTCTAAGTCAATTTTCTCTCCTCAAGGAGAAAACAAGCCAAATCAAAAATGCCCACTTGGGTTATAGCCATACAAAAAGTGCCCTTCATCTTCTCAGAGAAAACTTAGTATCTCCACTTGCAATAGATACTAGTCACCTGGCTTGAAAAACTCTATTGGAGTATTTTTTTTAAAAAAGTCTCTCGTTATATAGCCTAGAACTCACTCTGTAGACCAGGCTGGCTTCAAACTCAGAGAGGTGATCAGCCTGCTAGGATTAAGGTGTGCACTAGCACACACACAGTCAAATACATTAGTTTATGTTTGCCTGGGTAATCTCAAACTCATCAAATCCTCTTGCCTCCATCTCCCAAATGCTAGAACACACCACTACACCTAGCTGAATGTTAATTACATACTCCACAATCACATACTGTATTTCCCTTGAAGCTTCTAAAATAGCACAAATGGTTTATTCATCAAGGTACATTCGCCAAAGCACCTGACTATATTAACCACACCTACTTTCAAAGTCACTATTACAACAAAACAGCCCAGATCACTACACAAGCTTTAAAATTGCATTTTAGGTGACTCTTGCTTAAATCAATTTTTCAAAGAGACCCAAATAAATAAGTACTTTAATCTAAAACAAATACTCAGAAAACCTAAAGTTATTTCCCTTGTAAACCCTCTATCACATGGTTAACTTTTGGCCTGTCATAGATCATTTTAAACAGTTTCTGTTTGCAGGAAAGAATATGCATCTTTTTCTTTTATTGTGTGTTTATTAAAATCAAAAAGCATTGACTGAGTTCTCCCCCAAAAATTCTAATTTTTTCCTAAAAATAATCAGGTATAAAGCTTAAGGAAGTTAATTTCCAAATTTCATTAATCTTTATTATTAATTCCACAGTAACTAATATATCTCTCACTGGATTACTTTAGAAATCCACAAAAGTTTACCTTTTTATATTTCATTAAGTACCAAACTGAAATTATACCAAATTTAAAAAACAAAAATTAAAAAAAAAAGTTTGAAAGCAACTTATTTTTTGCAATCACTTTGCCTCCACAGGCAGTGAGACTACTTTCCCAGCATACGGGAGGCAGAAGCAGAGGAGGCATGACTCTGAACTTGAGGTCAGCCTGGCCAGCCACGGTGACATAGTGAAACTCTCTCTCTCAAAAAAAAAAAAAAAAAAAAAAAAATCTTAATTAAAATAGGATTACTAGCCCCAGAGGCAGTGAAATCTGAGGCAGAAGACCAAACAGAGCAAACAACAATTAGCTAATTTTCAAAGCACATGGTAATTTATCAAGGCTAAAACTGAAAAAAATTAAGAGCATTCATGAAGTTGGTGTAACTAGAATTCTATCAGGTGACATTACTACAGAGCCTCACTATAACTCTTGCTATTTTAATTTTACCTATTCTCTGATAACATTCCCTGACAGGGCAAATAGAAAACTAAATCTGATTTCTCATCTTTTCTAATCACTATAATAAAGAATAATTTTCTACTATTTTGAAACTGTTCAAAGCTTTTTGAGAAACACACACAAATAATTTGATTTAGTTGATTTTATTTAGCTTTTTTTTTACATTCCAATGCATTACACAATTACATTTCTCATTTTCTAACCTGCAAACAGATTACCTTAAACGGAAATGCTTCTTAAAAATTATCAAATTAGATACATTCAAAATGCAACAATTACACATGACATTAGTTCATCACAAAGTATAAATCACTAGGGCACTGTCCTAAGAATTTAGGACCAGCCAGTCAGGAGAAATCTGACCAAATATGCACTATTCACATACCCCAAATAAAACCTATCTAAACTTCCCCACCAAAAGTCTGAAAGTTTGTTTATGTTCCCACTGGACAAGAGTGGTAACTCAGGCCTGTCCAGTCTTTATAGTTTTAATCCCAAATACTGGACAATGTGTATAGCCTGGTCTATAACTAAACAGCAAGCATTCCAATTTGTCATAGCAGGCATCTCAGTTTGTCAAACACCCAATATCAAACTTTTATATCATTATGTGCATAGAAAGTCTAAGTGTTCACTAATTATTAAATAAGTAGTCATTAAATATCCAGTTCCCCAGCTCACCAGCCCTTACTAAAACCCCAAATATGCAACCCATGTCACATGGTGACAGGCAATAGTTTATATATGTGTGTGTATATATACAATAAATACAAATGGCAAATAACAGTCCCTGCAAAAATTCAATTTCATTTGAGGCTATGGCTTCTATGCCTTAAGATGGTTTTAGATTTCAAATTTGGAAAATACTGCTAAAAATCTCACTTCCTTAAGAGAAAATTTGACAGAATGTTCAGTTTTACGCTTCTTAGTCTAAAAAGACTTATAGGCTATATAAGTATAAAAAGCCAAGTGAGTGCAATTTCCTTCCAGTTTGGTCAAACTAGCTAGTAGAAACAATTCCTAACTAACCAGGGACCTGTGGCAGCTCCAGCAGTTCTCGCCTACCTTACTGTCCATGTTCACGTTTCAAACTGTGTCAACAAAGCCCGCACTTCAGGGGTCAGCTGCTTAGCAGCCTTAGCTGCCTCTGTGATAGCCCTGCGATACAGACCCTTTCTCTTCTTATTAAAGCGTAACTGGAAGTTCTCTAAAAAGGGGGAGAGTTGTGAAAGAGCAAGGAGAGATGTTGTTGGAGATGCAAACCATGAGATACGGGCCTCCTGTCGGGCTAAAAGGCCATTATCTTTCCGGCTTACAGTTATGGTAAGAATTCGGGCTGGCCACCATGGGAAGCCATATATCTTGGCCCAAACAATGTCCCCTACACATATGGTCCTCCCATCTGGTGTGATACATTTAGAGACATTTTTGGAAAAGATTTTCATTTTCAAGGAATTACTGAGGCTTTTCTCTTCCCTTGAAGAGGAGGAAGTGGAAGAAGTGGAAGGTGCACGCATACTGCCTGGAGGAAAAACAAAGCTCTCAGAAGAGCTACACTCAGAGTTGGAGGATTTCAAATCATCCATGCTATCAATGCTACACACTGAAGCACCGGAAGAGTCAGATTTCTCTTGATTTAGGGTCAGGTAAACAGAGATATTGCTTTTGCTGCCCTTTTTGCCCACCGTCTGCAGTTCCTCCTGCTCACCAGGCACATACACTTCGCTTGTGTCCTGAACCTCACTGGCGGCCTCTTGCGGGCCTTCTGAGGGACTCTGATTTTCTGAAGGGGCCTCACCTGCTGAGCGGGTGGAGGTGCAGCGAGACTGCGGCTTAGGAGCCAGCTTGCCACTCCGAATTTTCTCCAGTCCTGTCTTCAGAGAAGAGTCATTTTCTTCATTCCTGTACCTCTGCGGTTTTAAACGCACTCGAGGTGGGAGGGAACCTGAGCTAGGATTCTGATAGCGCCGTGTGAAATGGACTTTCGGGTGGGTGTTTTTGGAAGTAGAGGTTTCACTCTGCTTCTTCTGTGCCTTTTCTTTGGCAATTTTCAATACTTCCCGAGCTTTTGCGTGATCCATGTTCTTGCTCTGGAGCACTTTCTTGGTACTTAACTGAGCTTTTGACGTGTTTGCCTGAGCAGAAACTTTGACTACTCTGCCTCTGCTGTGAGCCATATTGGAAACCCTCACCACAGCGTTTCTTCTCTGGCTTTCGTTTTGGTTTTTCCCGTCCACTTTATGGTCAGTTTTCAGTTTTTTGTTCATAGTAGCTACACTGTCATTTCTCCGTTTTTTATCTTCATACCTAGAAGAGTCACTGCTACCTTTCCTAATTTCCTTCTTTTCTGCAACAACACTGTTTTTACACTTATCACACAGGACTTGCCTGGGCCGTAGCTTAATTGCATTCATTATTGAAGTGGGTTCTTCCCTGTACATTTTTCGTTTGGGTCGCTTAATTTTCCGAGGAGGTGGCTGAGGTATTGATTGGTTATATGTGTCCCTGATAAACAAGGGGGGAGGATAAGGTGCTCCTTCGTGGAAGAGAGGAGGTGGCTTGGAAGTCCACAGGTGCTCAGGAGGAGGGACTGGAGAAAGGTTATCGGGAACAGCACCATTCACTTCCCGCTTGACTTCTATCCCTTCTTGGAATGTGTTACTTTGGAGCTGCATGGCGTCCGGTTTATCCTTATATTCCCTTTTGGGAAATACTGTCACAGGGATCCCATGGGGCCCAAACCTTTAAGGAAATGGAAGAACAAAAGAAAGCTAGTGAGTTTCATCTGTAACTCAACATCTGAAACATAATCAACTTATTAAGTATCTATACAACAAAAATCAAAAATATACCATTGCTTTTTCCAAAGCAACAAAAATCTCCACTTCTTTTGGTTCTATATTTTAGAGAAAACCAGAAATAATCCAAATGGTTACCCTAAACAATACCAGAATAGTTGGCTTTACTTACAATAGACCTTTCTGCTATCAGACATAATATGAAATGCCATGTGGTATTATACTCACTGGACCATGGACATTTTTCAGTAAATGCAGCCATACTTTAGATATAATCACTTTCCTTTGGCCTAATTTCTCTCAAAAGCTTAGTAAAAGCCGGGCGGTGGTGGCGCACGCCATTAATCCCAGCACTCTGTAGGCAGAGACAGGTGGATCTCTGTGAGTTTGAAGCCAGCCTGGTCTACAAGAGTGAATTCCAGCCGGGCGGTGGTGGCGCACGCCTTTAATCCCAGCACTCGGGAGGCAGAGGCAGGCGGATCTCTGTGAGTTCGAGACCAGCCTGGTCTACAAGAGCTAGTTCCAGGACAGGCTCCAAAGCCACAGAGAAACCCTGTCTCGAAAAACCGAAAAAAAAAAAAAAAAAGAGTGAATTCCAGGACAGGCTCCAAAGCTACAGAGAAACCCTGTCTCGAAAAACAACAACAAAAAAAAAGCTTAATAAAAAAAGTGGTGGTGGTACCTGTCTGTAATTCCCACACTCAAGAGGCTAAGACAGGATGATCTCAAGTTTGAACAGAACAGAATTTAGATATTCAAATTATTTCCAATGCTGACAGGAATAGAGCTGTGTGGTTTAAAAGTTTGTCTTTTATTATTTGCATGTATGTGTGTTTTGGTTCCATGAGTATCTATATATACCATGAGTGCAGTGCCTTCAGAAGCCAGAAGAGAGTCCCAGGGACTGGAGTTACAAACTACTGTGATCTGTGGATGATGTCTTTAAAGAGGAGCCTTTCGCTGCTGACTTGTCACTTCAGCACCACCTGCCAACCCCCTCCACTCACCAAGTTTCAAACTTTTTAAAATCACATACTACATTCAGAAATAATTTCAGAAAAGCAGAGGAACACCCATCTGTAGAAGCAGTATCAAAGAAGAGTGTCACAAAGGATTCTGAGTTCAAAGCCAACTTGTATAACACGCAAGGCCTCTTGTCTCAAAGAGAAAAGCAAACAAAAAAGAAAGGAAAAGCAGTATTTTCAAATGTAATCCAATTTAAAAACCAGTGACACAACAGGTATGCATGCCTAGATCCCAGCTTCCGTACGGAATGGGAATGCACAGAAAAGCACGCATCAATAAAAACTGTTTCTCAGACAAACTTAGAAATGTAAGTGATTTAATATACCAGGGCTGAAATAGAGAAATGTTAAGTTAAATTTGCTGTATTTATTGCCTTCATATAAAAATGAAACCATATTCCAAATAATCTCAGTGTATGCTAACATGCTTATTTTAAACACTGAGACAGCAGCACCTTGTGCAAGACAATGCTAATGCCAGTCTTATAAAGCAGAGTTACAGAGAACACAAAGTTAGCAGCAGGCTAGACAGTCATGGAGAACCCAGTGAACTGAATGAAAATGGTTTCTATATCAATTTTCCCTGAGAACAAGTTTTTGTTTTTTGTTTAATATTCCTGTCCTCTTAAATGCTCTCCCAAAGGTTCAGAATAACTTGTTAAGAATACGTCTTAAACTGGGCAGTAGTGACACACGCCTTTAATCCCAGCACTTGGGAAGCAGAGGCAGGCGGATCTATGTGAGTTCAAGGCCAGCCTGGTCTACAAGATAGGCTCCAAAGCTACAGAGAAATCCTGTCTCGAAAAACCAAAAAAGAAAGGTGGCTCATGCTTTTAATCTTAGCAATCAGGAGGCAGAGACAGGAGGATCTCTGTGCGTACCAAGTTCCAGGACAGCCAGGAATATACAGAGAGAGACTCTGTCTCAAACAAAACAAAATAAAACAAACAAAAAAGATAGGACCCTCTCATGTTCCTCTCTAAAAAATAACTCTTTGGGACTAGACAACTTAGACATAATAACATTACTGAGTTTATTTTTTGAGAGTGTCTCACTATGTATATTCCAGGCTGGCCTAGAAGCTGATATGTAGTACGGCTGGCCTTAAACTCAAATCCTCCTGCCTCTGCCTCACAGGTGCCGCCAACAAGCACATCTCACCACACCTAGTTATTTAAAGTGAAGTTTTCAGAGTGCTTATCAACTGTAAATTTTAGTTTTGCATGTATAAAATAAAGTTACTTCCCAGCTCATAGATTAGTATTCCTCAACAAACTCATCAACAAATATTAGGCATAAATTTTACTTCGTTTAAAGTTTTATATTTTACTAATGTAGATCTTAGAATTTGTATATCTTACTTATATCTAGATTGAATAGCAGTAGTGCTTTTAACCAGTGAAGCATCTGTCTGACCCCAAAAATATTTAAATAATTACAAAATGACCTCAGAGACTAGAAAAAAAATCACTTTAAGAGAAAAGGAAAAAAAGGATCACATGTCCTCATTCATCTCAGTCATCATGTTGCCACCTCAGATAGTGAGACACTAGTTATGAAACCAATTTCAAGGATCACACTATGATTAAATCAAAATCTGTGTCTAAGAACAGCAAGAGTAATACTAATACAATTGCAGTATCTGTCTCGTGTATTTGTAGATGACCACAAACACGAGTGCTTCTTGGGAGGTGAAGCAGAATGATCAATTCAAGGCCAGTCTCAGATACATGAGACCCTGTCTCAACCACCCCTTCCCCATGCAGACACATACATATTTTTAACTAAACCGAAGTTTGAAAGCCATTAACACCAAAAGGTTACTGAGACTATATTACAGCACTAAGCTAAGCACTTGCAGTGCCAGCACTATCAAGGCTAAGGCCAGGCTAGAACACACAGTGAGATCCTGTCTCAATTCAATAAATCAAAGGACTGTGCAGTGGTGGAGCCCTGGCTCCATGTTTGATCGCCAGCACTGTCAAAGAAAAAGTAGCAACGTAATTACAGTCTTTTTCAATCATTATTTCTTCAAGACACGGTTTCCTCTATGTAGTTCTGACTGTATTGGAACTCAACTACGCTGACCTCCCAACTCAGAGATCCACCTGCCTCTGTCTACTGAATGCTGGGATTGAAAGTATTCGCACCGTGCCTGGCTTAAATTCTAGTTCATCACAATCTCCTGGAGGGTGAAACAGAATCTTGCTCTGTGCCGAGGCACAGAATCGTCAATCTCCTCTAAAACTGTAATCTGAACTTTCCATAAGCACTGCTGCCTTATGTTTTGCTAAAGCAGACATTTATGTCCCACATCAGTGCTAACCAAGAAGCAAGCTCAGCCAGGGAAATGTCAATGAGCAGTGTGCGATGAAAGGTGGAGTGGCATCCCCTGCACAGCTTCCTCCTACAGAGCTGCATGTGAACGCTCCAAGACTCATTCGAACCTTTCCCATCTTCAGTCTTTAATTACCACAGAATGTCTGACTAGGGGTACAGCTGAATGGCAGAGCATGCATTAACATGCTACACCCAAGGGCTTCAATCTTCAGCACAAAAAATAAAAGGAGAGGGAGGCAGGGAGGCAGGGAGGGAGAGAGGAAAATTCTGCCAGAGGCTGAAACAGGAGGATCTAGATTCTAAGGCATCTCAGGCTGTATTGCAAGATTCTGTGTCAAAAAAAAAAATCTAAAGCAGGCACAAAGGTTATAGCTCATTGCTTGCCTGGGCATGCCTGGCATAAATCTCTAGCACCACACAAAATAAATAATAATAAAGAAATCCCTTTATGAGGAAAAATGAGTAAAGGTCCAAGAGTCCTCTATATTGTCTTTACACTTCCTGTAGCTACAATTACTTAAAATTGATTTCAAAACTGAGTGTTTTGAATGAGTAGAAGTGTCAAAGAGAAGAGGATTATTGGTATTTAACATTTTTTGTCAAGACAAGAGATATAAGTGAAAAGCCCCAGTCTAGGAGTTTAGGGATGTCGCTCAGTTGGTAGAAGGTTCGCCTAGCATGATTCAAGCCCTGGGTTCAAGTCCCAGTAATGCAAACACCGAGCATGATGGCTCATACTTGGCTTACACTAGTAAACCCAGCATACTTGGGAAGTGGGTCAAAAGTTCATAAAGACCCTGTCAAACAAACAAATCCATGTTACTTCTGGGAATAAATGACGGTGTGAAAGTCATCTTTTGAACTAGGAATGGCAGCACACCAGTTACCGCAGACTAGGACAGGCAGAAGCAGAGAGATCTTCTGGGGTCTGATTGGGTTACACAGTGAGACTCCTTGTCTCTAAAACCCAAAGCAGGAAATGGTTTATTTCATTCTAGGATTTGAATCCCATGTAAGATATAAGTTTATTCATCATTTTACTCACAATTTCTAATATTGCTTATCAATTCTATTCTTGAAGTCAATTTTTTTTTTTTTTTTGATTTTTCAAGACAGGGTTTCTCTGTGGCTTTGGAGCCTGTCCTGGAACTAGCTCTTGTAGACCAGGCTGGCCTCGAACTCACAGAGATCCACCTGCCTCTGCCTCCCGAGTGCTGGGATTAAAGGTGTGTGCCACCACCGCCCGGCATAATTCTATTCTTAAATTCACATTGCTTCCTGGGTTAAGAACTGTTACCCAAATTCCTTTTCAGGAGAATATTGAACCCTAAATGAAATGTTTACCAACAACTACCTATTTTAAGCCAGGTATATTTCTAGATTAATTTATTTTAATTTTCAGATTTTTAAGGCAGAGTCTTATAGCCCAGGTTTGCCTGAAACTCACTATGTATATGGCTCAAGCTGGCTTCTAACATATGACCTTCTGAGTGCTGTATTACAGACATGTGCCACCACATCTGGTTTTCCTTGTATTTCTAATTCCTACTTCTGATTTGGAAAGTTAGTTTGTTTTAATGATGGCAGTATTCATCTGCATGAACTTACCAGAACCCTCAATCAACTCATTCCTAACTTCAAATTAATTCTTTTCCTTCTGTTTAGAGCAGTTCAGCTGAACACAACTGATTCTCATTTACTCCCTTCCAATTCTTTTTGCCAAGAAGTAAATGCAGGAGGGGATTCTTTTAAAAATTATATACAAAAATAAAGAAATGCAAAGGAATTAGCATCTGTAGACAAGCAAAGGAGTTGGAAGAAACTAATCACTCAGAAAAACGATCATCAGAGTTAGCTGCAATAATAGGTCCAAGTGCTCTCAATGGACCCAACCACCCTCTCAGCAAACAGGTCAACAGAAGACAAAAATGAAGTCTCCTACAACAGGAAAAAAAATTATGTGTGACCACTTGAAAAATATCCACGCTTATTTTATTTCAAACAGATGTGTTTAGAAACTTCCTCTCCAGGCACTGGAAAGATACCTCGGTCAATAAACTAAAGCTGCACAAACCTGTGAACCAGAGTTTAATCTCTAGCACCATGTAAAACCCTGGGTGTGATGGTATGTGTATAATCCAAACTCAGGAGATAGAGACAGGTTGATCCGTGTGGCCTTTTGGCCCGCTAGCCTAGCCTAACGAGTGAGTCTCAGATCCCACTGAAACCCTGTCTCAAAAGACAAAGGGGGAGGGGGGGGAGGCAGGTAGACATCTCCTAAGAATGACACCCGAGGTTGATCTCTGGCCTCTACATACATATGTGCCTACCCCATATACAAAAACCTACGTGTCCTTAAAATCAGCAAAAGATTAGGTTATAAAGACAGGAAAATGTGAAGCAAGCTTATTTTGCTTCACATTCCTTTGTGAAATTTGGTTAGGTCAATACTTAATCAGGACAAATGAAATTAATTCAACTCCATCTTAATACAACAGAAAATTTTACCAACAAATTACATTCATCCCTTTTGAAACAGAATTACCAGTTGGGAATAGAAGTATGTGCCTACATCCTAGGATTTAGAAGCTATATGAAGTCTGACTTAAAAAACAAAAGGTTCAACAGTTAAGAGCACTGGCTGTTTTTCCAGAGAACTCTGGTTCAATTCCCAACACCCAAATGACAGCTCACAACTGTCTGAAACTCCAGTTACAGGGGATTACAACATCCACACACTTACAAACATGCAGGCAAAACACCAATGCATATAAAAGGTCACTTTCCAGTTTCAGGGGCCCACATAATAATTTTTGTTACAATATATTGTCCTAGTTATCATAAATCTTTACTTCCTCAAAAGTAAAACTTTATGATAATATATTGATTATAATTTTAGATTAGACATGGTACACATGCATGTAATCAAATCCCAAAATTTATGAGATAAAATCAAGGCTGGGATTGTAGAGATAGCTCACTGGTTAAGAGCATTATTGCCCTCCCAGAGGACCTGAATCTGATTCTCAGGATGCATGTCAAGTGACTCATAACTTCCTGTTAACTACAGCTCCAGGGGATCCTACAGCACTGACCTCAGGGTGCATCTACCCATACAGCAACACACATACATGGTTTAAAAAAAATAGACAGGGGAGGCAGAGGGGCAAGGAGCAATGGAAGCACAGCAGCTGGGTAAGTGTGTGCTGAGCAAGCTGGAGTTGGGTGGTAAGCCCCATCAGGCTGCAGAAACAGTAAGTGCATGAGTCAGCACACAAGTCAGCATCAAGTACAACCAGTGGAAGCTGCAGTGGCAGCTGAATGTGGAAAAGCAGATGGATAGGCACCAGGAGAAGCTGTACTATCGCGGAGTCAGACTTGCCAAATGAAGTCAACACCTATGAATTGTGGGAATTGAACAGTGAAGAAGAAAGAAACCAAAAACTTCAGGAGCTCTTGGGAGTACTGCACAAATCCCACAGAGGACTTCATCCAGGAGTTAGTTGCTGGCCAAGCTGAGGGGCCTGTATAAGCAGCTGCAGCCCATCCTCTCAGATGACCAAAGCCAGACCCCCTACCAGGACTAGGCCCACACTGCTGGGTCATGACTCTTGCCTGAATTCATTCATTCCAAAACCCCCAAAGTACATATTGTTACTTAATGATTCTCTAACAGTGTTTATTTGTATCTAATGGTGTGGGGGGGCGTATATAAACACACATACACACATATATACACATCTTGGCTATAAGAGTTCAGGTCCAGCCTGTGCTGCCTAGACTCAGTCTCAAAAAATAAATAAGTGAATGAATAAAATGAAGAAAAAATAAAGTAATTTAACCCTAAGTAACCTTTTAATTTCCAAAGATATCTAGGAAATAGAAAATTATCTATTATATTCTAGCATTCTGTACTTTGGACCATTTACTAAGGCATCATCTCAGTTTGCTCACAGACCAGTTTTACAGTATAGCAGAAAGTGTTTATCAACAGATCCAAAGGTCTTTAGTTTCTCTGTAAAAATGAAATACAAGAAACATGCTGCTTGTGCTCGCTTCGGCAGCACATATACTAAAACTGGAACAATACAGAGAAGATTAGCATGGCCCCTGCACAAGGATGACACACAAATTCGTGAAGCGTTCCATATTTTTAAATTTTCAATAAACAAAAGAAACATGCTGCTTTAAACTGATGTTCAGTGATCAACATTTTAATATTTTAGCATGTGTAGAAGATCTGTATTTATCTATAATAAATAACCTACTCCTAATGTAGTATGAATGTGAGTTATCAGGAAGACTGTGAAAACCACTTGTAGGATCATTATAAAATATCATTAGCACTGCAACACTTGAAGTAATAACTGGATTAGATGGATGAAGTATTGATCTCAGTGATGGGGCCCAATATGCACATGACTCTGTTTCAGTGTCAATATCCCCCAAAACAAGTACTTTAATTAGAATTATATCTACAAACCCTGTACTTTTTAAAATTTGAGACAGTGTTTCACTATGTAACCATGATCCTCCTGCCTCAGGAGGGCTAGGATTACAGGCACATGCCACCTAAGCTCTGTGCTGTAAAGAAAGTAGTGAATAATCATTAGTTTGGGGCTAGTGCCCCAAACAGAATAAAGTTGATCAAGTTACACTTGATAGTGACAGCTGTGAAGATGTACCAATTTTATTTAACTTCAAATTAGCTATTTACCAAAGGATTTAAAATCACATAAAGTTGACTTTGGGGTCACTACCCAAAAAGCAAAACAAAACAAATAAAAAAAATTTAAGTGTATAAAAAAAAGAAAAACCAATTCTTTATGGACTTCAGTTTCAGGAACCCACTGGTGTGGTGGTTTGAATACAAATGCCACCATAGGCTCATATAGGTGTGGCCTGGTGGGAGGAGGTGTATCACTGGGGGGTGGCTTTTCAGGTTTCAAAAGTCCATGCAAGACCCCTGTGCTTCTCTTTGCCTATTGACCAGGATATAGCTTTCAGCACCTGCCTGCATACTTCCATGCTTCCTGCCATGCTGATACCAGACAAAACCTCTGAAACTGTAAGCAAACTTCTAATTAAATGCTTTCTCTTATAAATGTTGCCTTGGTCCTGGTGTCTCTTCATCGTGACCAAGATATAAGTTAGTAGCAGGAAGCGGGGTATTGCTGTGACAGGTCTGACCATGCTGTTTGTTGGAAAATTACAAAACATTTGGAACTTTGAACTGGAAATATGGTTGAAGCTTTGAGGGGGACTTACTGGGCCTTCCTAGTAGAAGCATAGAAGATAGTGGTATTTAGGGCCCAGCTAAAAAAAGTTTCAAAGGGGAAGAATATTAACAAGTGGGCAATGGTGGCACATGCCTTTAATCCCAGCACTTAGGAGGCAGAAGCAGGTGTGAGTTCGAGTTCGAGGCCAGCCTGGTCTATAAAGCAAGTTCCAGGACAGCTAGGACTGTTACACAAAGAAACCATGTTTTGGGGTAAAGAGTAGCCTAGAGACCATTCTTGTGATATTTTGGCAAAAATAAATAAATAAATAATAAATAAATAAATAAATGGCTGCTTTTTTTCCCTTGTCCTAAAAATCTACCTGCTGCTAAACTTAAAGAGTTTGGGGTTAATAGCACTGGCAGAGATTTCAAAACAAACGAATATTGACTTGTCATGTGGTTACTGGTGATCACTTATGAGGATCTACAATGAAAAGCAACAAGGGGGCAAGGAGAAACATAAAAAGTACAGCTTGAAGAGAAAAGGAGTACCAGGGAATGTTTAATTAGAGTCAAGTCTTATGCTCCAGGAGGTAAAAAGTTTAGAGAAGCCTAAAGCTAAATGGAATGAAGGGTGTGGTGGTAACCTCAGGGTAAGACCCCCAACTCCAAGCTAAGCTTCCAATTTGTGAAAACAAATTAAAGGAAAGCTTAAGCAATGAAGGGAACCAGCAACAGAAAGATGAATGCAAATGTCATTGAAAGTGGGGGCCAAATTCAAGACCTAGCAAGCACAGAACTTGGCAACTTTGGCTATAGCCCTGTGGCTCTGGCTTTAGAATCAGGGATACTAAGATAAAAGGGGTTATAGTATCTGGCTCTATGGTAAGTCATTGAGGCCAGGTGTATGTAGCAGGAGTGTCCCTGCGTGGAAGCCCAGAGAGGCCATTATAGGAAGCTGTAAAAGAGAAGCCTGGATTGTGTTGGATACCCCAAGATGTTACAGATGCCAGAGTCTTGGGAACCAGTCTGCAATGTGGAACCAGCCCAAGAGAGAGAAGTGTGCTGCAGTCAACAAGGCTAAAAGTTGAAGATAAGAGCCCTTGACATCAGACATGGAGATGCAAAATTTGGAGTTTGCCATGCTGGTTTTCAGTCTTGCTTTGGTTCGCTATGCTCCATTTCCTCCCTTTTGGAATGGTAGTATATATTCTATGCCACTGTATTTTGGAAGTATGTGGTGTGCCTTGAGCTTGATTTTACAGGGGGTTACAAATAAAAGATTGCCATGAATCTCAGAAGAAACTTTGGAGTTTTAAACAGTGTTGAGACTGTAATAGACTATGGAGACTTTTTAAGTTGGGCTGACGGCATTTTTGCATTATGATATGACTGGTTACAAGCCTATGTAGGGACCAGGGAGTATAATGTGGTGGTCTGAATGAAAATGGCCCCATACGTTCACATAGGTGTGGCCTGTGGAAGAAGTGACTAAGACAATAGGGAACTTTGAAAAATGTCCCCCATTCCTAGAAACAAAAACAAGCAGACGCAGAGAGCAGAAATGGTATGCCAGGGACTGGGGAAGGAGAAAAGGATATGTAGTCTAGCAAGTTTTAATCTGCAAGATGGGAGATCTGCCTCAACAATTAAACACACTTAATATCACCCTGAATTGTACAAGCAACAGTTAAGATGCTAAATGTTGTATTACTTTTTACATTAGAAGAAATTAATGCGAAAGTTGAGGGTTGATGGCTCAGTTAGTACTCTGAGTCTGGAGTAGGACTGCCACAGCTTCAAGGCCATCCTTGTCAAAATAGTGAATTCTGGGCCAGCCTTGCCTTAAAGCATGAGACTTGGTGTCAAGAGAAGAATAGCTGTGAATGTAGCTCAATTGACAGTGCTTACCTAACATGTACAAAGCCTTGGGCTTGATCCTCAGCACTGTGAAAACCAGGTACGGGGCATATGCCTGTAACAGCGTTTATGAAATGGAGGCAAAGGATCAGAAGTTCAAGGTCATCCATGCTAGATAAAAAACTCAAAAATACTCTTGGCTATATGAGACCCCATCTCAAAAAGCAAACAAGCAAATAAAACAAAGACAGGTAATATCTACCCAAATATAGGAAATACAGTGAAAAGAATCATATTTGTAGGCCAGTGAGACGGCTCAATTAAAAAAAAAAAAAGAATCATATTTGTGATTACTAGTGCATGGAAAATAAATTTCTCATTGGGGAAACAAGTATGGTGCCCTGAAAACATTTATATTTTTTTATACCACCCAAGAAGTACATCAGTCAAACCCAAGTTGAGAAACAATCCTTACATTTTCTGAATCAGACTGCAACTAAATATACGATGATGATGGGGAGTGGAATAAATGAAACTGTAGGCTGTAAAGTTGATTTTAAAAAATGAAAGGTGAGCCTGGAGAGATGAGCCCAGAGCGATGGCTCAATGGTTAAGAGCACGGCTTGCTCTTGCAGAGCCCCTAGGTTTGACTCCCAGCACTCACAAGGTGGATCACAACCATCCCTAACACACTAGTTCGAAGGGAATGTGTTCAGACACATACGCAGGCCAAACAGTCACACAATAACAAAAGAATAAGTCTAATAAAATTGTTTTTAAAAGAAAAGAAAAATAAATGTGGGAAGAAAATCCAAGACAAAAATTTCATAAAAGTGTTTTACAATAATCAACCACAAGCGTAATTCTACCATTTGGAAAGCTGGGGTAAAAGGACGCGAATTCGGGCCAGCCTATAAACTACAGAGAAATAGCCCATCTTAAAATAAGACAGGTGGAGCTGCTAACCAGGCAAATGTGTTGCCATCCACATCAGACAATGTGAATTTGATCTCCAGAAGTCAAGGTAGAAAGAGAGAATAAACTGCTCGTAGTTGTCCTTTGACCTCAACACAGGCACTGTGGAACCTGAACTAACTCTCTCTCACACACACACACAGAACAACAACATTTTTTAAAACTTAAATATATACAAATACATCTGAAAATGTTTTCAGCCTAATGTAAAAAGTTTAGGGAAAGATGTTGATATCAAGATTGATGCTGGGCAGGTGGCACATGTCTTTGATTCTAGCACTCAGGAGGCAGAGGCAAGAAGATCTCTGAGTTTAAGGTCAGCTTCGTCTACAGAGCTAGAACTAGGACAGCCAGGGCTACACAAAGAAACTCTGTATCTTGAAAAAAACAAACAAACAAACAAAAAGATAAAGCAAGGGGCTAGAGAGGTGGCTCAGTGGTTACAAGTGTGTGCTGCTTTATAGAGGACCTGAGTTTGGTTCCTAGCACCCACATCAGGCAGCTCACAACTACCTGTAACTCCAGCTCTAAAGGGAATTCTCACACTTCTAGCCTCCTCAGGCATCTGCACACACATGCATATATGCACACTAGATATACATATAATTAATAATAAAAATAAATCTTTTTTAATGTTAAAACAGGATGGAGAGATGGCTCAGTGGTAAAGAACATCATGCAGCACTTTCAGAGAACCCAAATTCAGGTACCTACATGGCAGCTAACAACTTTAATGCTACTTCAAGGAGATCCATTGGCCTCTTCTGGCCTCCTTGGCACCAAGCACAAGCACACACACACACACACACACACACACACACACACAAAATTTAATTTTTAAAGAAAAAATTAAAACAAAAAAATTTAATTGATAAAGCAATGGGGCAAAGTTTTAAAAAAATCAGTGATTATCTGGCTATAGTGACGCTGCCTCTAATCTCAGCACTTGGGAAGGAGAGGTAGGAGAATCAGTACAAAGTCATCCCAGTTACATACTGTGTTCCAAGTCAGCCTAAGCTATTAGATACTGGAGGGAGAGAGACATACAAATTAAAGACCCTAGGTAAAAACTTTACAAGAGTTCTCTACAATAATTGAAAAAGATGGCATAGTGGTACAAGCCTTTAATCCCAGCACTTGTAGATTTCTGAGTTTGAGGTTAGCCTGGTATACATAGGGAATTCCAGTACAGCCAGGGCTATAATATAGTGTTTCAAAAACAAAACAAGAAAGGAGGGAGGGAGGGAAAAGAAAAAATAAATTTAATTACAGAAACATGATCTAGAAACATCAATTAGGACGTGAAGTTCTGCCTTACTGGCAAGAGAACATAATTTGATTGCCAGAACCATTTGTGATCCCAGCACTGACTGAGAAAGTTGGAGGCAGATAACTGGAACTTATTGGCCGCCACTCTGGTCTAAACTGCAAGCCCCAGGTCCCACTGAGAGAATCTGTCTCAAAAAGCAAGGCAGAGGTACTAGAAGAATGGCACTACCCAGTGTCTTCCAGTTCCCAGCACCCAAGTCAGGTGGCTTGACAACTATAACTCTAGACAGGGGATCTAACACCTCTGGTCTACCCGTCACCTGCACTCACATGCAGACACACATACCTAAACATAATTGATAACAGCTAAAACTTCAAAACAAGGGAAACATTCACAAGGAATGACACCTGAGGAACTGATATCTGACCTCCATATGCACCTGCAAGCACACGTGTATATGTACGCAAGCATATGCTCTCTTACAAATGCTAAACACACATCATTTACTATAGTGTGGTAGGGAAAATAATGTTCTCATTATTTTGGTATATTATTAATACACCATTTAGACAGATAATTCCCAAAAAATACATTAAAAATAGTTTTTAAAAAAATCTAATCTTGGGGCTGGAGAAGTGGCTTAGCAGTTCAGAGCACTGACTGTTCTCCCAGGGGATCCAGGTTCAATTCCCAGCACCCACATAGCAGCTCCCAACTGTCTGTAACTCCAGGATCTGATTACCCTCTCACAGACACACATACAGGTAAAACACCATGCACATTAATATATATATATATACACACACACACACACACACATTTTTTTTAAAAAAAAAAATCTAATCTTGGAGCTAGAGAAATGGCTCAGGGTTTAAGAGCACAGGTTGCTCTTTCCAGAAGTCCAGGATTTGATTTCCAGCACACACATGGTGGTTTATAACTACTTCTAACTCTAGTCCTAGGGGATTCAATACTCCCTACTGGTCTCCATGGGTACCAGCACACAAATGGTGCACAGACATACATGCAGGCAAAACACTCATACACAAAAATTTAAAATTAGAAAGGCAACCATGACAGAGAACCTTTGGAGCGGGATCGAGACAGGGTTTCTCTGTGTAGCCCTGCCTCTCTTAGAACTCACTCTGTAGACAAGGCTGGCTTCAAACTCACCACCTGCCTCTGCCTCTCGAGTGCTGGGATTAAAGTCGTGCACTGCTACTCCTACCATCAATCTTTGTTCTACCAAACCATATCGTCTTTTGGACATGGTCTTCTTTATATAGCCCAGGAACTAGGTATATCTGGCTGTACCGAAGCATTTGAGAAAACAAGAAAAAAAATTTTTTTTTTTTAAATTGAGGGCTAATGAGATAGTTCCCCCAGTAAATGGGATCATCTACCAAACCTGACAAAACCAGAGTTTGAACCCCAGGACCCACAGTAGGAGAGAGCAGATTCTCTAAATTAGGTCTTTGACTTCCACACACAAGCCATGACATACACGTTTACACACACATGAGTGCCCACACATACCAAATAAATAAAAGTTAAAAAAAAAAAGAGCTCAGGATGCAGGCCTATGTTACTTCTGCCATGCAGAAAACTCTAAATTTATATATATAAATACATATAACTGGTTATGGTAGTGCTTTCCTGTAATCCCAACTCTTAAGAATTAGAAGACAGAAGGTAAGAAGTTCAAGACTTTCTTCCCACATAGTGAACCCTAGGCTAGGAAACAGAAGACCTTGTTTCAAAAAAATAAAGGCACAGGCATTAACCCCAACACTTGGGAGGCACAGGCAGGCAGATCTTTGTAAGTGCTAGGCCATCCTGGTCTACACAGTGAGTTCCAAGCCAGCCAAGGCTAAATAACAAGATATTGTCTCAAAAAACTAACAAACAAACAAAAGCCATGCAAGACAGTTCACAGTTCAGTGGGTAGGTGATTGCCAACAAGCCAACAACCTGAATTTAATCACCATGGTAAAAGAGAACACCAAATCCTGCAAGACATCCTTTGAACTCAGTCTCCAAAACACAAGATAAAATAAAGAGTAGGGTTAGTAGCTGGCATTGTGACTACTGGGGTGGGGGCAGTAACTGGTTAGGCAAATCGACAGTGCTTCAAAATAGTGTCAGAGTGCCCCTCTCCTCTAATGTACATGAAGCCCTAGATTCAATCCCCAATACTGGCAAAAGAGAATTACCTAGGAACCAAAGCACCTTTCTGCCATCCCAGCCCTTAGGAATAGAAGAAACAGGAGGATCAGGACTTCAAGCAGGCTCAGCTACCAAGGTTGAGGGAAACTTGGACTTTATGAGACCCTCTCTCAATAACGCATAAAAGAAAAAGAAATAAAAAAATTAAAAGTGCTAAGATATGTTGTAAACACTGCAATTCCAGGGCTCAGAAGGCTAAGACAGGAAGCCTCAAGGTCTAAGGCCAACCAAGGCACAGGGCCCTGTGGTCGCCAATAACAGGCATTTTATATATCCCTACTAATATCTACCATTTATAATTTCAAGCAATTTACTTACTCTGGCACTATGTCTACAAATTTAACCCTGAAAAATCTTCCAGAGTGAAATGAAACAATGTATACAACACAGAAACGGCAACTGTAGGGGCTGGCAAAGTAGTTCTGCTGGTAGAGTGCTTACAGAACATAGGCGAAGCCTTGGGCTGGGTCCCCAACACCTCTTAAAAGCAAGAAGTGGTAGCATGCATCTATAGTTGTAGCACTCAAGATAGAGGCCATCCTCAACTACACAATAATTGACTAAAGACCCTGCCTCAAGGGGGAAATAAATGGCAAGTGCAGAGTAGTTATTAAAGTCCAGAAAATAAAGCTTGGCAGCTGTTAGGTGATCTGAACGAGGAGAGGAGTGAAACTACAGGGGTAGGCAGCTGTCCAGAACCGGTATAAAGGGAAGAAAACAGAAATTATGGACAACTGTACCTGCAACAGGAAGCTAAATTTAAGAAATCACTTCCAAGTGTACATACCAGCAGCTTTACAGCAATAATCTGGATATGCTACTCAAGTTGTGCATTCTCCAAATGCATTTCTTAGTTTGCAATTACATTCCATTCTAAATTAACTTCTTGTAGCAGGATTAAGAAATTTACCCTCTGTTTGAGCTAAACTATTCCTTAAAAACTAGTATCTCCTGCTGGACGGTGGCAGTGCATGCCTTTAATCCCAGCTCTCCGGAGGCAGAGGCAGGAAGGGTTCTCTGTGAGTTTGAGACCAGCCTGATCTACAAGAGCTAGTTCCAGGGCAGGCAACAAAGTGATACAGAAAACACCTATCTCAAAAAACCAAACCAAACCAAACCAAAACAACAACAAAACAAACCTAGTATCTCCTAAATGGTCCAGAATCACAGAATGAAATCAAATTGATGGGGAAGGAAATCTATGTATTTTCAAAAATATTTTATATGTATGTGTGTTTTGCCTGCATGTATTTATGCAAACTACATGTGTGCTGCACCCTTGAAGGTTAGAATCTTGGATCCCCTGGAGCAGGAATAAGACAGTTGTGAACTGCCTTGTGTATGCTAGAAACTGAACCTGTATCTTCTGGAAGAGCTAAGCCATCTCTCCAACCCCAGAAATCTATACACTTTTGAGAACCACTGACTAAAATGTGTTTAGCAATGTTATTCTGCATTAAATCCAAACAGAATGTAACTAAACCACCACTTACTTCTCTATCTGCCAGCCACTACAGCAAGCTTCTTTCTGGTAACGTGCATCTTAATTTAGGAGTTCAGGGAGAACTAAACTACTAAGAAATGATGTACTTGATAGGCCAAATAACATCTTTCCTCTTTTACAATCTGAAATCAGCGAGACAGTGAAGATAAGCACTAATATTCAAGCTACTTAATAAAACCCCCCAAAAAGCTGTTCTTACCAACACATAGTTTCATCATGACTTAAATGTTTTTAATACCCCACACTAATGTATGGTTTTATTTATGTGTAAAAAATTGAAAATTAACCTTATTAGAAACTCCTGCCAAGCATGGCCTTGCCTGTAATCCCAGCACTAAAAAGGCTAAGACAGAAGAGATCAAGGACGTTTAAGGCCTGCCTGGGCCACAGAAAAAGATTCTGTCTCAAAGAAAGAAAAGCTTCAAGTCCAATAGAGCATGTCTGGAATAGCTAACCTAACATATAACATCTATAGGTAGATGTGGTGACACAGGCTTGTTCCTCTAGCATTCGGGAAGCTAAGGCAAGAACAACATCTGAGCTCAGGGCCAGCATAAGTTATGTGGCAAGCCTGTCCAAAAAACTTTTTTTTTTTTTGGGGGGGGGATATAATATAAAAATAGATCTAATAAAATTGATAAAAAAATATTTGTGAGATAGACAATTATAACCCTATAATCCCAGGACTCAGGAGGCAGAAAGATTGCAAACCCCAGGTCAGCTTGAGCTACACAGTAAAACCCTGTCTCAAAGTGAAAAATTATCACAATTCTTTGTTCTCAGATTCAAACTGGGTTTTTACTTACCAACAACTAAGAATCTGTGCTCACCAGAACAGTCAGATTAAAGCAATATGCAATGGAGGAACTCACTCAGTAGAGTAATGAGCATCCTAGAAGTTGTCTGGATCAGAACATGACTGGCACTTGCCTCTGCTACTTTACTTACTTTACAAGACTGGCACTTGCCTCTGCTACTTTACTTACTTTACAAGTCCTCTAATACCTTTCAAGATAAGATATTATCACCAGTAAATTCAGAATGTACAGCTCAAGCCAACCTTCACACACACTACTAGAGGGCCTAGGACCTCAGCCTCAAAGCTGCAGTATAAACTACTGACACCACTACTCACTGCTTCACCAGAATGGCTGTATATTTTTCCCACCAAAAGTAGGGCTATTGCACCATACGTTCATGGTCTCTGTAAAGAAAAGAAATCATTGTCTTGGTTTACATTCCCTTTAAAAACAAATAAATGCTCTACAAATTTAAGATCCTAAACAGCAAATGCTGAAGTTTTCAAAAGAAATCATTTCAATTTTTAATAAATGGCCCCCATACATAGAATATGATACTTGTAAAAATACAATAATATGCTTGTGCCACAAAATTAAAATATACAAGCCTTTCATGTACCAATGCTTACTTCATGATTCCATAATTCAGGGATTCAGAAATATTTTTCAGGGTTTCAAAGTAGCTTCATAATTATTTTTAAGATAATAATAAATAAAATAATCCCTCTGAACATGGCACTCCTATAGCCCTAATAGGAGTCGAATGGAGAAGTCCAACTTGGGCTACATAGCTAGTTCAAGGCCAGCCAAGGCTATATACACAAGACCTCTTCTTTTAAAAAATGGAAAAAAAAGTCAGATTTGGTGTCTCAAGCCTTTGAATTCCAGCACTAGAGAAGTAGAAACAGGAAGATCCAGAGGTCAAGGCCAATTTGGGCTACATAAAACTCTGATTCAAAAAATGAAAAAAATAATTTGCATATAAAATGTTCCTTTAGGCATGGACTGAAAAAATCTGCAGGGAAGTAAGAGATACCCATAACCACTTTAACTATTAACTAATTCAATTCTGGTAAGCAAAAAGGGTCCTGAGGGGACCGGAATGAAACTGCTGTCCCTTCAATCTGCAATGAGAATTACTAAACAGGTAACAAAACTGTATCCACAGAGGTTCAATCTATATTTTTTTGCTATTTGTGGAAAAAGATCCAGAATAACAAATAGCAAGGGGTAAATATAATGGCAGAACCACAGATAAACAGAGGCCTGGAAAATTAATCATGTACAGGTATGAACTTTACTTGTATTATAATTTGAACAAAACAATCCTGAGATGTTAACATTAACATTTACTGACCATAGGTTTAATAATATATAAGGAAATGCTAGAATTCTAGGAATGATAATAGTAGTATGGTTACTTTTAAAAAGTCCTTATCTTTACAAAGGGCTATGATGGAATGTTTATAGATATGTATGGGATTTCATTCAAAAGCAGTTATGTGATATAATACATTTAACTAAATTATAATAAACACTGAAGCTGAGCAGTGTATACATACTGACTTATATCCCATGATAAAAAGCCCACCAAAAAAATACTCAATAATTTATTATTGTCTAAAATAATCAGTTTACTAAAGCATGCTTTATATGACAAAACTGTAAAAGCTGAGATTGACAAGAAAAAAATAAAATTCATGTGTAAGGCTAACTGCTTTGTCATTAGACAGTGCTAATGACCTCAATAAACAAGTCATTTAAACTAGCTAAGGGAGCTGGGTATTAAATAACAGCTAGTGTAAATGAACTAGAAGCTATATGCTTCACTTAAAGGTATTCAATACTTTTTTATGCTATGATAAACAAAATTTGTTTTTAACTAGCTATTCAAACTACCCTCATTTTAGGCTAACCATGCCATTTAAGGCCAAGATCTCTAGAGATAAGGGGTGGTACAGCTGATGTGCTACTTAAAGGAAGGGTAAATTCTGAGAAGTGCCATTGTTGAAAACATCATAGTTTGCACTTGTACAAACTAGAGAACTATGAAGTCACAGGATGATAGAGTCTTCATCAAAAGTACAGTTGGGGGGCTGGAGAGATGGCTCAGTGGTTAAGAGCACCACCTGCTCTTCCAAAGGTCCTGAGTTCAATTCCCAGCAACCACATGGTGGCTCACAACCATCTGTAATGAGATCTGGTACCCTCTTCTGGCCTGCAGGCAGAGCACTGAGAATACTGTATACATAATAAAGAAATTTTTTTAAAAAAAGTACAGTTGGTCAACAATATGTTCTGTCCTTTCTGGTAAGCTGACACATGGTTTATATGCATTTTTATGTTTGTTTGTATTCATGTGAATTGGCCAAACAAATTACCCTCAAAAGAACTATAAGGGTAGAATCAATGCTTAGCATGTTTGAGGCCTTGGATTCAATCCTTATCACCAAAAAAAGCTAACTAAATAACTAAACAAATGCAATAACAAACCCTCTTAAAGACTAAACAAAAGCACAAATACACTGACACATTCCCAATTATCTCACTGGATAGGCAGAACTCCAACTTCTGAGATTATTATGTATGTTCTCCTATATTCAAAGAAAGGAAATATAGACTCTCCAGAGCAGCCTATTAATGGACTACTCTGCTTGGCTTCAAGATCCAGGATCCTTTGCATTACTCTGCACAGCCACCAGAAATCAAGAAAAGCACAGAAAATGAAAAGCACACAATTCTTTACTTCCTGCTTAAAAAAAAAAAAAAAAAAACAAACTTGTTACCCCATCCAACTTTTAACTTACATTGAAGTCTTTACATTGCCACTAATAAGCTAGCTGGCCAAGATAAATAAGCCTCCGACTGGCTCCCATATAAATGATACACCATCACTAGAGTTAAGAGAACTCTAACTTATGTGATACAATGTCTGCCATTCAATTGGGAGCTCTTGTTACTTTTACCAGGAAGTGGCCAATTCAAATAAGCTACAAATTATTTTTAAAGTGTCTGTTGAATACAATGTAGCTATTGCCTGAGTACAGTAGATAAAAAGTATCTCCTGAGGCTGGCTATACAGCTCAAAGGGAGGACACAGCTATTGTGGGTGCTGAGGCAGGTGGAAGTTACCACAAGAGGATCAGTTTGAGCCCAAGAGTTCAACACAGCAAGACTAAAACTCCATATCCTTTCCAAAGGGAAAGCAACTCCTCCAACAAAAGAAATTACTATTTATAAGAAATGCTATTAGCAAACTAGAGCACAACTCAAAATGACAATTTTCTAACGCTGACACAATGAGCACCTCGACAAGAGAAAACACAATCCACTCTATTTCCAAAAACTTACCTTTCTGCACCTTTCTTTTGCAGATTTGAAATTCAGATTCTCACACAATCACTGGCCTCTTCTTCTGTTTGATTCAATAGCATACACATTAGAGTGTCTCTCTTGCTATTAAAAACAACAGCAGAAAGCACTGTCTTATTCAGCTAACTATGAAAACTAAAGTATTAATGAAAGCACTAACCCAAATCTGCTAAAAATAATAATAAAAAAATCAAACAAAACAAAAACCCTGAAGACTAACAAAGTATACAGACTGACAGAACAGGCGCCCATCACCGCCCCCTCCCCTCAAACCACCATATTCCATTAAGAACTTTAAAGACTTGTTCCCAAATGGAAAAGGATTCCTGTGTCTTGATGGGAGGTCAAGGAATTAAAAGCAAAGCAGAAGCCAGGATATGGGGTATGATGGGAAATGCCTGTCATACCAGTACTTGGGAGAGGCTGCGTTGGGAAGATTGCAAGTTCGAAGCAAGCATGGACAACTTAACCCAACCGTGTCTCAAAAATAACAGAAAGGTGGGAGAAGGCTGGGGTGTGTGTGGCTCAATGCTAGGATGCTAGGATGCTTGCCTGGCATGCAGGAGGTTCTGGGTGCAGCCCCCAGTACAGCAAAAAGAAATTAAATCAATACAGAAACACACCAAACGCACTAATAGTAAACCATTTCCAAACAGGTGAGACACCAGAGTGTGTGTGCTGTTGCAGGAAACAGAATGGAGAGCCATGAATGGGAGTCTCTGCACTTCCTATCTGCAAAAGAAGAGAATAAAAAGGTTAACTCTAAACTGAAAAAAAGAGTATCCTCTTTACTTGTTTAAAGCAGTGCCCAGAACATTTAAAAAAAAAAAAAAGATGAAAATATACTGATTAAGACAGAGGTTTGTAGGTGAACTCAACCTTCCGGTCTAAACAAATTTAACTGTAAACAGTCCCAGAAGTCAGTTGGGAGTCAATCTCTAGCACTGCCAATGAAAAAGTGTTTCCAACATTTTTTTGTAAACCCACCACTTTGAAATTAAAGATTAAAAGGCAAGGGTTTCATCCCGTCTTCAGCTATTTCTTTAAGCTATAAGTAAAATCAGCAAAACGTGCCTCCTTTTGAAGAGTCGTCCCTCCTCCCCCGGGGGGAACTACTTCCAGCACTAAGAATAACAGCATAAAAAGGTTCAGTAACTCAAGGCTCTTCCTCTTTTAACAAGTGACAGGTAACCTTTAGGGAAGCCCAATGCACACACCCCTTTCTTCGGCCCGCTAAACTTAAAAGGTTGATGTGAGGACAAGACAGTGCCTCGGCAGCACCTCTCCCCCGCCCGGCACCCGGTCCTCCGGGGGATCCATCTGCTTTTTACATTAACCCATCTGCCCCGGTGCGCAAGCCAGGGTCGCCGAGGGCCGGAGCTGAGGAGGCGGGGTGCGCCAGCCATCTGCACCCGCGCGCGCGTCCCCAGCCGCACACCTGGGGCCGGGCCCGCCCTCCGGGGCCGCGCGCGTCTGCCCCACGCGGAGCGCGCCCCACGAGGACAGCGGCGCGCAGGACCCGAGGGCGGGGCGGAAGCAGCCGGGGTTCGCGCTCTCCCTGGCGGCGGAGCGGACGGCGTGCTGTCGGGGGGCCGGCGGGTACCTTTTAGACAGGTCCATGAGGACCCCGGAGAAGAGCTTCTCCCCGAGGCGGAACGACACGACGAGCGCGTCCTCGATGATGTGGTCCAGCGTGACCCGCACCTCCGAGCCGGGGATGAGCTGAGACACCGCCGAGTCCCCGCCCGCCGGCGGCACGAGCACCGGAGCTGGCGGCGGCCGCGGCGCGTCTTCGGGCTGCTCGGGGGCGGCCGGGGGCTGCTCGGGCGGCGGGGCCGGGGCGGCCGCGGGCTCGGGAGGTTTCGCCTCAGCCTCGGGGCTGCCGGCCAGCTCCCCCGGCGGCGGCGGCGGCGGCGGCGGCGGCAGCGGCTGCTCGTCGGCCTGAGGGGCGGACTGGCGCCCGTCGGCCTCGCCGTCCGGCACCGCCGCCTCGGTGGCCGTGACCGGGAGGGGGGTGCCGGCCTCGCTGCCGGGGATGGGCTCCAGCTCCGGCTCAGCCTCGCCGGCGCCCCCGTCCCCGGGGGACGCCGCGGTCGCCGCCGCCTCAGCAGCCACGGCCGCCATTTTCTCACTGGTCTCTCCCTCCTCCGACTCGGGCTGCGGCGGCGGCGGCGGCGGCAGCGCGGCTGGGTTCCCGAGGCCTTCCCCTCCCTCCCGCTAACACTGTCGTCCCGCCCTTTCTCTGATGCTCCTGATTGGCACCGCGCCATTGGCTCCGCCTTCCACCCCTCCCGCGCGTAGGTCAGCCCATTGGTCAGGGGCAGCCGTCTGTCACTGGCTGGGTCCCGCCCCCGCGCTCGGAGTAGGAACTTCCCATTGGTCGGGTGAGTTGTCAAGCGTCGAATCTAAGCGGGGGCGGGATGGACGGTAGCATCTATACTTGCTGCCTGGATCTATTGGTTGGGAAGGAAAATACAGCTGTATGATTGGTGTTTGCTCCTGCCCGTTCTCGGCTGTTCCTCGGAGGTGGGAGAAGGGAAGGAAACGCGAGTCGTGCCAATTCTTTCAAAGACGACCCGGGGGAGGAATAGCGGGAGAATGCAGAAGGGGAACCGCTTCCCAAGAATCTTTGCGCAGAGATCCTTAGAATGAATGTTATTTCTAGGCGTGGACTTGCTTGTGGCCGAGTGTGGGCACAACAGGCTTCTGTGGGAAAGATAACTAAAGTTCCAAAATAATCCTGAAACACTTTTTGCGTGTCTATTCCGGTAGTCAACTTGCCAGGTGCTGGACCTAGGACAGATGGACCAGACAGTCTCCATATCCACATGACAGGAACTCTAGCGTGTGCACGAAGAGTGTTTTTCTTGGCTTCACTTTTTAGAAACTAAGGACTAATCTCTTCTTTCTAGGGACCTGCTCATTTCAAAAAAGGAAAATTCTAGTGAGAGGAAAGGCAGCCCGTATGCTAGGATTCGTGAAGTCCCGCCGCGTTGCTTATTCTCCCTAGATCCACTGGAGAGAGTTCACTGTGGAAGCCTTTTCGTTCCTTGCCCTCTCCTATGCTGAGTGTAGAAAGAAAACAACAACAAACCAAAAAAACTCAATCCAGGCATAGTTATCCATAGGGGTAATACCAGCACTTGGGAGGCATAGGCAGACATGGTGAAAATTATAGGCCAACACAGGCTTCATACTAAGTTTCAGGACAGCTTGAGCTATGGAATAAGACCCTGTCTGAAGAAAGGAAATAAAAAAAATAAATAAAGGGGAGGTAGTCTTTCCAGTATCCTAACGTTCTTGTTTTCCTGGTTTGGGTGTTTTGTTTTGCTTTGAAGCATGGTCTAACTATGTAGGTCGGGCTTGCCTGGAACTCAGAGAAATCGGCCTGCCTCTGCCTCCCGTGTGCTGTGTTTAGCAACTAAAACTATTTGAAGTCTAGAAGAAGCACTGAGCCATTTCTTCCAGATTGTTCCTCAGTCAGTCCTTTCCTGTAGGAGCGATCAGAGGCACTGAGAACGCCTACAAAGAAAGAAGGAAAGTTATGTATGTGGAGGGAAGAATGAAATCTGAAATTCATGGTTTTAGTAGAAGGATCAGAGGCAGGTGGATCTGTATGAGTTCAAGGCCATCTTGGTCTATCTAACAAGTTCTAGACCAGCCAAGGCATCTATCAAAATGAGACCCTATCTCAATAGTCAGTTTTTAAAACCCACTGATATGTTTTAGCTCTCTTTTACAGACGAAGAAACTAAGCCTTCCTCAAAAAGTCTGTGCTTACTAACATGCACACGCCATTGGTTTTGATACCTAGCAGAGTATAAGGGGGGGAGGCAAAAAAAAAACCTCTCTTACGGGCTATATGCCTACATTAATCATATATGGGTCTTACCTTACAGAATTTTTGTTATGACACTATGTCGATAGTTCACCATAATCAGCTAATTAAACAATAACATGCAGTCTATGAAGGCCACGACACTCTGAATTCCCATGCTGAATAATCCCCACAGGGAGGAAAATATAACTTGGGTCCTGGGACCTCATTACTTCTCAAAGTAATTACAAGATTCTGCAGAGAGTAGTTTAAATCTCTAATTTATCACAGATCATGGCATACATAACAAGGCACCCTCCTAAGCTACTGTTTTCACTGTGCCCCTCAAGAGACTCCACTCATCCTGTGTTCACATGAAATCAGCTCTTCTGCTTCATCAGTAAGACCCTCTGTTCTTTCTTCCAGAATCTATTCTCTACCAATCTTAAGTCTCTCTAATATTAGGGAGGCGTACTCGTGCATCTTTCTCTCATTCATTCAATGAGCATTAAAGGACTACTGTGCCCCAGGAACTGCAATCAGGGATTGGTAGCCATGCTGCAGCAGCTGTGCAGAACCTCTGAATGGAAGCTTTGTTCATGTGCAGTACCTGGATAATGTTCTCCATTTAATATCTATCAGCATAGTCTAACATCATTTCACTATGTTCCTGGCCCAGTGACACAAGGCGTCTAGACATGTCCCTATCCATGGAGCTATGTTGCCAGGCATCCAGATATGATGATGGCCTTGAGGACCCTGCACCCATGACTCCTTCTCCACTGGACATGAGCAGCATCCCCTGGAAGCCAGAGATTCCAGAATGCACATATCAGCACTTCATCAAGCAGAGGAAGGAGAAGCCAGTTGTCACCTCCCCACTGTAAGACTCTGTCAATATCTACTGACAGTGGACAAAATTTCCATGGTGAAAGCTAAGACTACCCATGTCATCATAAATTCTCTCACCACAAAATGAACCTAGGAGAGCATCAGACATTTTGAAAGATGCTGGCTACATCTGTCACCAGGGCCTTCCCACTGAGGAGACCAAGTAGCACTCCATAAGTTAAAGCTTCAGAATGTTCACCCTACCACAGAGAACACCCCTCGCTCATCCAAAAAGCAGAAATCACAGGCTGCTTTACCCCTGCTTCCTTCCTAGCCATATCTGACCCAAATCCTAGCACCATGGACCATTGAAGTGGGACTGATAAGAACTCATCAGATAAGTGGAGCCCCTTGGACCAAGACTGATCCATAGGTCTGATTTTGGAGGTTTTGACAGGTAGCCCTACAAAGGAGCCCAGAGCTCTCTCTCAGGGGCTCAGACTTGTCCACACCACCCAAGTAGCTGACGATCCAGCAACCTTCAAGATGCCCAAGATGGATGTCCCAATTTTAGAAGGGAAAAAGCAAACACCATGAACCCATAATCTCAGACCCCGTGCCTTGAATACAGTCATGCCCATTGCCTTCTAGAATGCTTTGAGGAGTCCCAGGGACTCTGTTCTTTAATCGTGGCTCTGAAATAAGGATGTGGTATTTCTAAGTGGAGGCCTGAGTGACATTCAGTGTGGCGATTATCCTTCTGTGAAAGACACGGTTCTGCACCGCTTTAAAGTTGACTGAACAAAATGCTAGCTGTGCTGATTGGGGGACCTCGTGACCTATTTTCGAATCCTTTGTCCTAGAGAAGGACTTTGATCCTTGCTTCCTGGGTAAATAATGCTTATGCAATTCCCAAACCTAGGTTTCTTGATTCTTTTCCTGTGACCAACAGCGGTATTGACAAAGATGTTTACCTCCTAGCCTGGAAAACTGTGACCTCCTGACATTTTCTAGCCGTGTCAGCAGGGCTGAACCTGTCTGAGAGCTGGGTTCAGCTAACCTGGCTCTCCACTCTGAAGCTAGAGACTATGTGTTTTTTCCTTAGCCCAATGGACTTCACTACTAAATGTCATAGAATAAATACTAGTCTCACAGGGCCTCCCTTGCAAGTGAAATTTAGCTTAACTCCAGTTTGGCCGAAAACTTCCTGCAGTAGAAAATTGAGCCTACTAAGTTCATACTGATAAAAGCATCCTAAGTGGGCTTGTTACAATTTTGTCTTTTTCGTTACTAGAGCTTGAACCAGGCCCTCATTCTTGCTAGGTATGCGTTCACTTCTAGTGACTAGATAAACATTTTAGGGGTACAGATGGCAGGTAAGTAGGTAGACTTGAGGCTCTCTTGAAACCACCTTATTTTGATTTCCTTGTTTAGGTCAAGGCCTGGGATTTTGGTCTTTGAGAAGAAGAGGAAAAATTGAAATCTTTTCTGTAATGAAAACATTTTCCAACAAATGAACTGCATGCTGTACATATCCTACTGAGGAAAGAAAGCAAGCAAATGCCTTTTTTCTTTTTCCTCACCGTGCACAGGTCCACCATCTTGAACACTGTCCCAGATGTCAGATTTTATTTGGGACAGTAGTCTGTTTACATAATGAGCTAACCTCGCACAGAAACCCTAGAGTCTAAAGTTGTCATCAGAATTAATCTGTGCTGTCTCCTGTATTGACAATAAGAATCTTTGCTCTTGCCTCAGAAAGAGAGAGATCCAGCTGAGCTGAGCGTGGTGACTCATGCCTAGCATACCAGAGCTGGAAGCAGTGGAATCAGGAATTCAAGGTCCTCTTTGATTTCATATTGGGTTCAAGGCCAGCATGTCAAGCATGAGACCCTGTCTCAAAAAAGAAAAGAAAAAGAGAAACCAGCTTGGCCCAGTGACACAGACAGCACACAGGAGTTAGAGACAGGAGGACCACAAAGTTAGAGTTCAGGGCCAGCCTGTAATGTCTAAGGCCCTGTCTAGGATAAAAAGCAAAAGGAAGGTCCAGATAGATGGAGCAGGGCCTCATAGCTCCCACACATAATACCAGCACTCAGGAGGCCAAGGCAGGAGGATTTTGACAAGTTTGAATTCCAGGCTAGGTTAGGGTGAGACCCCATATCAGAGAGAGGAAGAAGCTCAGCCTGAGCTGGTCCTGATTGTCACAGAGTTTAGTTTCGTTTCTTTGGAGTGCTCCAATATTGGCCAAGCCTCAAGAGTGTTTAGACCTCAAGACTAAACCTGTGTCTGCTTCCAGTTAATCTCTTTCTGGATATAAGAAACTTCCACGATCTCAGCTAAATCATTTGACTTCTGTTTCCTTGGTTATAAACTATTTTGTAGTTTAGTTTTGTTTTTGAGACAGGGTTTCTCTGTGTAACTGCCTTCACGGTCCTGGAACTCAATTTGTAAACTAGGCTGGCCTCAAACTCAACAGAAATCTCCTTTGCCTCTTTGCTGAAATTAAAGGCATGCACCATCACACCCCACTACATACTGCTCTTTTAAAAGATTTACTTTTAATGATCTTTTGGCGTGTGTGTCCACATGTGGGTATGTACACATGAATGCAGATGCCCTTGGAAGCCGTAGGCATTGCATCCTTTGGAGCTGGAATTACAGATAGTCCTGACACAAATTTCTGGGAAAAAAAATTCAGATCCTCTGAAAGAGCAGCTAGTGCTCTTAACCACTGAGCCATTTCTCCAACCCCTGTATATTTTGTTTAATCTTATATTTTAATAACTATCTGCCAAGAGAATTTAGCTTGGGGAATTTTTTAAAGTTTATTTAGTGTGTGTGTGTGTGTGTGTGTGTGTGTGTGTGTGTGTGTGTGTGTCCACGTGCGCACATGCATGCGTATGCACCATGAGCATTCAGAGACAGGAGAGAGTGGGAGGGTTGGAGCCTACAGAGACTAGAGGGGGGCATCAGATCCCTTGATGCTGTAGTTACAGGTGGTTGTGAGCTGCCATAGGGATGCCGGGAACTTAGGAACTGATCTCAGGTCCTCTTCAAGAGCAAGTGCTCTTCAACACCAAGCCATCTTTCCAGCCCTCGGATTTGATTTTGGGTTTTTTTGTTTGTTTGCTTGCTTTATTTTATAAATGATGTAACAAGCATATTTTCCTTTGACTTTTTAAGACAAAGTACTCTGTAATGCACCATGTAATCCAGGACAGATTAAAACTTGGCGACTCTCCTGCCTCTGCCTCCCAAGTGCTGGGATCCAGAACTATCCTACCACACCTGGTTACATAACTAATATTGAGTGTATAGCATAGACCTCCAATCATGGTAAGAGTTGTCTTAAAGAATACTAAGTTATTAGCAGCTAGGTCCAGAAGCTCAACCTGATTGCCGTATCTTGGATTAGTCACACTTGGTAGCTGCTGACCGCTAATAATGAAACCTGTGAAAGACTTCTGGAAACGAAAGCCCCAAGCCCTCGGGTATTGGCTCACAGAGGGAAAAGTTCTTAAATATGACTTAGTGCTTATTTTCTCTCCTCGGGGTATATGCTTACTTTGAAAACTGAGTAACAGGGAAAAGGCGAGGAGCAGAGACCAGGGTAAAGGGAATGGCTTTAAAGACTCATGGGACATAAGGGCCAAACACAGGAGCCAAATGAGGTATTCCTCTTGATCTGAGACAATTTCTGTCTAGAAGCCAGTATTTCTGTTCTAGAATTAGTCTGCCTGCTCCCAGATGGAGTCAGTAAAGGTTAACTCCTGGCGAATTTGTTAAGTGCAGGTTCTCTTTGTGTGTCTCAGTGATTCTCAGTGCACTTTGGAATCAGAATCTGCTGAAGCTGTTTTGCACACATGATGTAAACCCAAATAGATAAGATAGAAACAACAAAGCCAGGCATGGTGCTTCACACTTGTAATCCCAGAGTGTGGGTGGGGAGGGGTCGCTACCTGGAAATGTGAGAGGCCATTCTTAACCTAGTCTCTGTGTCTTGGCCTGGATACTGGTTACACAGTTATGTTTGACTTTTTATAATGCCAGTTTGCTCTCCTGTGTACTTTTCTATAGGTAAATTGTATTACCTGTAACTGCTAGTGCCATCACTTCTTAAACAATAGTCATGCATTTATGACTAAGTCAGGACCCAGACAAGACTTAACTGGGTCCTCTTGGATAGGGCTGCTATCTAGGCACCAGCAGGGATTGTGGTCCTTAAGGAAGAAGCCATGCGGTGATTAATTTACCGTCACTGAGTCACAGGGAGCCCAGACTGAACACCATTTCTGTCAATGGGTATGTTTCCAGAACGATTAGCATCAGAAGACAGCCTTTCCTGGTGTGGCTGCATGTCACCTAGTCTGCTCTTCAAAAGCCTGACAGACAAAGAAAGGAAGAACCCTCCCTCTTGCTGCTTGCCTGCTTGCCGGAACTGAAATAAATGCCAGTCTTCTTCAACCCTTGAACTGGCATTTACACTAGCGGCTCCCTCCTCAGTTTACAGGCCTTTGGGACAAAACAGTGCTGACTTTTCAAAGTCTCCAGCTTGCAGATACAGGTCAGGGTGACTTTTTTGTTTGAGACAGGCCTTCACACCAGGGTCTGACTGTTTCAGAACTTGCTGTAGACCAGGCTGGCCTCCCGAGTGCTGGGTGTGGGTGACTTTTTTACTTCCAAATCAAACAAGCTAACTTTTTCTTTAAAAGAAAAGATTTCATGTAGCCCAGACTGGCCTCAAATTCCTTCTGTAACAGAGAATGACTCTGAACCCTTAATCCTACTGCTTCTACCTCCCAAATTGGGATTGCATTTACCACCATGCCCAATTTGTGTTGCCTTTGTCGTTATCATCATTATTATTACTGTTGGCATGTGTGCATCAGTGCCATCATGTGAACGTAGGGGTCCGAGGACAACTTCACGGAGCTGGTTCCCTCCAAATATTATGTGGGTTCTGGGAATCGAATTCAAGTTGTCAGTCTAGCCAAGCAAGAGCTTTATCTAATGAGCCATATTACCAGCCCCTCTGTTTTATCTTTTGGAAACAGAAGCTCTCTCTGTAGCCTAGGCTAGTCTGGAACTCACTATATAGCCCAGACTGTCCTCTACCTCTTGGTGATCCTCCGACCTCAGTGTCAGTGCTGG
This sequence comes from Arvicola amphibius, assembly GCF_903992535.2. Classification (NCBI taxonomy): domain Eukaryota; kingdom Metazoa; phylum Chordata; class Mammalia; order Rodentia; family Cricetidae; genus Arvicola; species Arvicola amphibius. The sequence continues at coordinate 76,650,224 of NC_052050.1, forward strand.
GGTTATAGACATGAACCACCAAGCCAAGATCCGTACCTCTTCCCTTGAGAATCCTGACTAATGCAGACACTTGCAAGCTAACACAAATACTGAGGGCCGCCTTCTCCCGGGTGATGCCCAGCAGCCCTCAGCTCCTGGCCACAGGAGTCTGCTGCACAGGACGGTTTAAAATGTGTAGCTTGCTTCTTAAGAATGAGCTCAGAGGACTAACAAAGAGATGTGAGTAAACGAGAAGCCACATGTATTTGTACCCTAATCTCACAAGTCTGTCACTTTAGTCCCAGAGTCCTAGGAGAAGGGAGAGGATCCCACCAGGGACCGTGTGAGAGCGAGAGCACAGGGCAGAGCTCACCGAGATCCCTTCAGAAGTAAAAGCTGCCTGGCTTAAGGTCTAAACAACACAGGAAGGCTATTTCCAGTTCCCTTCCCCCCGACACACACACACACACACACACACACACACACACACACCTTGGCAGGCTGTTAGGAGCTGCTGCTCCCCTGAGTGCCCTCTTCACTTGCCTCTGCTTAAGGTGACAGCACCACTCAGCCCAGCAGCTGGAAAAGGGTCAACACAATGCAAAGATAACCCCGGTAATCACAACACTCTCCATAATGAGAGCCACAAGTAGTCCAACCTTTTGGTGAACACCCACTGTGTGCCAGGCAGAGGCAGTAACCGGGTGAGCTTGGGGAATCAAGCCCCTTAAACTGTAGGCACTCTCCTTCGGTATCTTCCTTCATAATGTGGGTCTTCTTTCCTCCTGCTCTCCCTCCCTGCTTTTCCTGATTGCAAAGCACACACATGCATGCACATACCTACACACACACACGCGGATTTATGTAATCTCTTGTGTGATCTGGCCTCATCTCAAACGTCTGGGTTCAAGCGATCCTTTCACCTAAGTCTGTAGGTATGTGCCAGCACACCCAGTGTGACTGCTGCTGCATCAACATGGCCTTTTTAAAAAAGTCACATTATATTTTTGTGCATGTGGGGAGGGGGCCCTGTTGCATGCCATGCTACATGTATAGAGGTCATAGGATGAACTGCAGGACTAGGTTCTCTCATCCCATCATGCATTGCTTGGCGATTTAACTCAGGCTGCCAGGCTTGTCAACAGGCGCCTTTATTCCCTCTCACGTAGGTTTTGTCTGCTTGCTTTTAGATTTACTATTTTGTGTATGAGTGTTTTTGCCTACAGATGTTTTTTGTTGTTGTTTGGTTTGTTTTTGTTTGTTTGGCTGTTTTTTGTTTTTTTATGACAGGGTTTCTCTGTGTTTCCTTGTAGACCAGGCTAACCTCAAACACGCAGAGACCACCTGTTGTCTCTGCCTCCTGAGTACTGAAATTAAAGGTGTGCACCATCACACCCACCAAATAATGGCTGGGTTTTTGTTGTTGTTTAATTTTTTGTTTGTTTGTTTGTTTAATGTGCACTAGGTGTTTTGTCTGTGTGAGGATTTCAGATCCCTGGAACTGGAGTTGCAGACAGTTGTGAGCTGCCATGTGGATGATGGGAATTGAACCCAAGTCCTTTAGAAGAACAGCCACTGCTCTTAACCTTTGAGCCATCTTTCCAGCCCCCGCCTGCAGATGTTTTTAAATTTGACCTTTTGAACGGAAGTTCTGGAAAGAAACCGTATCCTACAACAAACCTTCTGGAAGACTGGTTAACTAATTAAAGCCTCAGTGATGGCGCCGGGGAGATGGCTCAGCAGCTCAGAGTAGTGGCTACTCTCTGAAAGGACCCATAACCCACACGGTAGCTCTCCGTAGTCATCGTCTATAACTCCAGTTCTAGGGGATCTCACACTGTCTTCTAGCCTCTTTGGGAAGCAGACACACAGGCAGTGCACATACATACACGCAGGCGAAACACTCATTCACATAAAACAGAAATAAACAAATGTTTTATTAAAAGACAAACTGAAATGATTGTGGAGAGGTTGGAATGTTGCAAGTCCAGAGCCTAATTGCAATTTATCTGGTGCTTCTTTAGCCCCCTAAATAGACATCCCTTGCCTACCTCTGTATCTGACCTAAAATCCATGTGATTAACAGATAGAACTTTTTAGAACGTATTAACTTAGTTTCCACCAACCAAAAAGCTAAGAATGCCTCCAGGCAGCATCTGAAACCTATGATTGAGATGTCCCCCACTTCGTTGTGCCCCCCTACGCAATGTCTCCTCCAAGGTATTTGTGAGCGTGCTGCACCCTAACCACTAGACCATCAAGGAAACTACCACTGATGGATTTGTAAGGAGCCTGAATGTATGGCTTTCTCTTCTGCTACTATAGAAACTTCATCAAACTATTACCATGTTGGAACATGGACTCTAGGGAATCTGTTCCAATGCCATAGTCATTCATACTTGGCTTCATAATAAACTGTATCTTACCCTCTTGGAAGTGAGAGTTATGTTTTATTCTTTTTTATGTGCATTGATGTGAAGGTGTCAGATCTCTTGGAACTGGAACTTCAGCCTGTGTTTTATTTTTGTATGACAGCAAAGATCCACTTGGTTTGCCTGAGAGACGGATGCCTGGGGCTCTAACTCAGTGATAGAAGGTGCCTAGCAAGCATGAGGCCTTGGGGTTTTATTCTCTAGTACTATCAAGATTAGATAGATAGGTAGACAGACAGACAGACAGATGATAGGCAGACAGACAGACAGACAGACAGACAGACGGACAGACAGATAGATAGATAATAGACAGACATGGAATTGTTGATGCCGCGTGTGAGATCTATACATGTGTGTAGATGAAGGCAGGTGGGTCAGGAATTTAAGACTAGCCTCAGCTGTTTTGTGAGTTTGAGGTCATTTTAGATACTGGGAAATCCTGTCTCAAAAAAAAAAAAAAAAAAAAAAAAAAAACAAGAAACATTAAAAAAAAACTGTATGCAAAGAGCTCTACATAGATCCCTGTGTGCCAGTAGGGTGGATTAGTAGGTGACAAGCCTGAGGACCTGAGTCCCATCCCCAGAAGCCATGGTGGAAGGGGAGAACCAACTCTGAAAGTTAGCATCTGACTTACAACGTGTGAATGCATCTGACTTACAACATGAATGCATGCATGCACACACACAAACATGCACATTCACACACACACACACATGCAAACTAAATAAAATGGAATAAAAGTCCCCTGGAACTTTCAGCATATACTGTAAATTTTATTTAAAGGAAAAATCCCTGCGAAATCTGTCTTGGTCACCACTGCACCCCTTGCAGGCAGTACAGAGCCTGCATACATATTTCTAGCTTTAACAATTGACTGAATAGGGCTGGAGAGATGGCTCAGTGGTTAAGAGCACTGACTGCTCTTCCAGAGGACCTGGGTTCAATTCCCAGGTAGCTCACAGCTGTCTGTAACTCCAGATCCAGAGAATCTAACATCACTATACCAATGTGCATAAAATAAAGTTTTTTTTAAAAAAATTGACTGAATAAATGAAAAATTATTTCTAAGTGGTATATTACTGTGGGCTTTCTTTCTGCCCAGGCATATGTCTCAATTGTCCTAATTTTCTAACTTTTCTTCAGTGAACATGGATTTCTTGAAGAGGAAAATACACAGAAAGCTTGGGGTGTGGCCCTGTGATGGAGAACTTGCCTGGTGTGCTTATGGCTCTGGGTCCCATAGGAAGCAAGGCAGGATAGGAGGGAGAGAGGGGGAAAGGAAGAAGGAGAAAGGAAAAGGTTGGGAGGACAGGAGGAAAAACATAAGTGGAGAAAATAGGGCCTGGGCTACGTCTGGTGGTACATGCCTGAAACCCCAGCACTTGGGAGTTGGAAGTAGAAGGATCAAGGCCAGCTCTGGCTACAGAAGACCCTGTCTCAAAAACAAAGAGGTGTGGGCGGCACTGAAGTCCCCTGTAGCAGGAGGATCACAAACCTCGTTCTTGAATAAGAATTGCAGAGGCATGGGTAGGGTGACTGGATTCCCAGAATCTCCTTGATCTGATGGCTGAGATATACGAGACCCTATCTGAGAAGCCAAGGGCTCCAGCAGCCTGCCCCTGCATTTCTGTGGGCCACAATACCTTCACATTCCCTGCTGAGGTATGTTTGCTAGAGGAAGAAGAGAAGCACGTCCTAGAATAGCTTCGCAAGGGCTCTAAATGATTCATGAAGAGCATTTGCCTCCAGCAGAGGCAAGGCCTGGGTCCTGACTGTCTCTTTCAGGCTTCTGTGAAGGCTGCCTCTCTCCTGCCCCTGGAAACTTCAGAAGCAAACCCCTTTCGCTAGAAACTGGCCCTTGTATTCTTGTTTCAAAATCTGTATTCTTTCCAGATGGGGTCTAGCCCACGCCAGTCCATGGATGCTGAGGAAGCCAGGAGCAGACAAGTAGATTTAGGTGTTTCCTTGACCTTGAGGTAGTTAACTCAGCAGAGCTATCAGTGGGAAGCCTAGCAGAGTTCTGGAACAAAAGAGGCAAGACCTTGGAGGGCTGTTGGAGCTGTACCCTTTCCTTCAGCTTTGGTCACCATAGTGACTTCATTCTGAAGCCGCAACCCTGCTGCTATTGCTTCATACTCATTCACAATAAGACCACCCCCGAGTCCTCCGCCCACTGGGGGAAGCAAGGACGGGATGCGCTGGAAGACAGGAGACTGAAGAAATGAGGCCTTTAAGCCCTGTGAGTCCAGGAAAACCTCTACTGGACGGAAGGGAAAAGGTCAGAGCTGGGAGGGAATTCACCCGCCTCTGGGCCCTAGTCCCCCAGTTTAGAGCGAACATGGACTACTGTTAAGGCTCTCAGATCTGGTACAGCCAGGTTTAAAGCAGAAGCCTTGAGCCCGGCTTAGTTCCCATTGCATTTGGTAACCATGGACACACAGAACCCTTTAGATTGCCTGGCTCTTGGCCTTCTGTGCTTAGCTGGGCTCATACTTACCAGGATTACCACTGGCGTTTGTGGCAATCAGATCATAAGGTCTTCATTAACGGCCTAAACTAGAACTTCTGTAGCCAAAGACCCACACATCTGACACGAATTTGCAAGTGAATTAGCTCGTTTAATTCTAAAAATTATAATGCTCTTTTAAAATGAGAAAACTAGCTGGACATCACGGTAAGTCAAACTGCAGGTCCAAGCCCATAACCTCAACCTCAACGTTAGGGAGGTTTAGGTGGATTAGGACTTCAGGGTCATCCTCAGCTACTTAGTTGGAGGCAACTTTGGACATAGGAGACCACATCTCAAAGTGAGGTGGGTGTGAGGGCTGGGGAGGTGGCTCAGCACTTAGGAGCACACTACTGCTCTTCCAGAGGACCTGAGTTTGATTCCCAGGACCTATTATCAGGCGGTTCACAATTGCCTGGGACTCAGCTCCTGGAGAACTAGATACTTCTAGCCTTCATGAGTGTACACACTCACACACTTGAATAAATCCTAAAAGAAAAGGAAAAAAAATATAAACTGAAACGATGAGTCAGCAGTCAAGTCATTTTTATTTTATTTTATTTTTGCCTATGAGAGTTCGGTTCTCCAGAACCCACTTAAATGCCCACTTAAGGGTTCAGGAGGCAGAGACAAGGATCTCCAGAGCAAGCTGGCCAGCTAAAGTATGCTCATCAGTGAGCTCTGGGCTCAATTGAGAGATCATGTTTTGTTGAGTAAGGTAGACAGAGATCAATCTTGAGCCTCCATAGGCCCATGCACACACATATCTGCACATGTGCCCACATACAGAGAACACTCAGAGACACACAAACTACACACCTGCAAAAAAACAAAACCAAACCTGAGCTTTGGAGTGAAGAACAAATGGGAATCATAAATCTTCAACAGTACACACACACACACACACACACACACACACTGGGGGATGAAAAAGAAGTGATGTAAGGCTTTTTCCACAATATTTTTTTCCCTTTCTGACAAATCTTTTTATGTACCCCAAGCTGGCCTCCAACTTGACATCCTCTTGCCTCTGCCTCCTGGGTGGTAGAATTACAGGCCATTAGGCCTAGCCCAACTCCACTCCTTTTGTTGATGTTGTTCTGTTTGTTTGTTCATTCAGTGTCTCGTGTAACCCAGGCTGGCCTAGAACTCGGGGGTCTCCTTCCTCAGACTCCCAAATGCACTATCTTAATGGGGGGCCCGCAGTGCTGTTCTTCACTAGTGATGAGGACTGTCACAGAAGCTCCTTCATCTGGGTAGTGACTTTTGATTCTCTAAGCTAATGTAGCCATTCCCTTGCGAATGACATTACACAAGTGATTTCACTTTCCTGAGTCCAGGAGAGCGTGCTTCAGAAGGCAGGCAAATGGGAAGATTACACAAAGATGTGTGTGTAAATCGGCACTGTGAAGTGCATTTAAAGTGGTTTCTATTATTGGCGGATTGGAAAGTGGTTTCTTCCTTTAACTATAGGGGAGGGGTGACTGGTTCGCATCCCACTCACCCCATTGCCAGACCAAACCCACCCCAAGGTCTTCCTTTTTTTGTCAGGACAGCCAGGAATAAACAGAACGACTGGGGGAGGGGAGTAAGGAAATTTCAAAAATGTTTTTCCATAGCTTTATTTTTTTTTTTTAATTTAAAAGACTTTGGGGGTGGGGGCCTCATCTGCCTTAAGCAGAAGGTAACACTAGTGCCAGGAGAATACAAAAGGACACTTGTATCTTTTTTTTTTTTAACTCCCCCCCCCCAGCTAAATGAAAATGAAAATGGCAAGAAGTCAGCACACCGTCCGGATGGCTGTAGAACAGCAACAAAAGAGACACAAGGGATGGGTTGACCGCACCATTCAAATTCTGCCTATGTAAATCCACAGAGACTGAAAGCAGTTGGGCGGTGGCCTAAGATTGGGGAAATCTGGAGAAAGTGAGTAGGCTGAGGCCTCTTTGGAGCCCGGCAAGTGCTTAGCTACACACCAGCCACCTTCTTAGTTCCTGTTTTGGGGCAGGGAACTGGGGGGCTGGAAGGAGTAGGAGGAGGAGAAACTGTGGTTGGGATGTATTGTATAAGTTATCTAGGCAGGCCTTGGACTTATGGTCCCCCTGCCCCAGCTTTCAGAGTAGATACTGCCTACACCACCACATCATTCCTTGCCCATGTGTGCGATTTGTTAAACGTCTTCCTGCCATCTCCCCTGTATCTTTCTGGTGGGGTGGAGAGTAAATACCGTTTCCCCGTGGCAACCAAAGAGTCAGTTCATCAGTTACAGATAGAGTCATAGAGTCATGGACTAAATACATAGTTCTGGTCCAAATCCCTGGTAATTTTCCCTATAACATTCTATATACACACGAGTTCATGGCTTTCACTGTGAGGAACTCAACAGCAGTGGAGGGAACAATCAGGACAACACTGCTGGCTTGGGGACACACACCTCCCAAGAGCTCACTACCAATCTGAAGGTCACCAGAGGAGAGAATTGTTACCATCTAGGAATCTTGGTCAGGTTTTTTTCTCTGCCAGTTAAAAAATTAAAAGGCAGGAAAACTCTCAAGTGTGCGGGGTAACAGAAAGTGTAGGGTAGGGAATCTCAAACCCAGTAGACAGCACACAGAATCAGCTGGTATTGGATCTTGTTTTATTGAGCTGGGTGGTTGTCTCTTGGAGGCCTGCTCTTCCCTGTGGAGAAACTGAGGGGGAGTGGATCTGGGGAAGAGGGGAGGTGGGGAACTGGGGGGCTGGAAGGAGTAGGAGGAGGAGAAACTGTGGTTGGGATGTATTGTATAAGAGAAGAATCTATTTTCTTTCTTTAGAGGAGTTCATGACAGGATTTCTTTTTTTAAGATTTATAACGTATGTGAGTGCTATATCTGCATGTACACCTTTATGCAGGAGAGGGCATCAGATATCAAATTAGATGCTTGTGAGCTACTATGTGGTTGCTGGGAATTGAACTCAGGCCTTCCAGAAGAGCAACCAGTGCTCTTGACCACTGAGCCATCTCTCTAGCCCAAGACAGGGTTTCTTGATGTAGCCTTGGCTGTCCTGGAACTAGCTCTGTAGACCATGCTGGCTTCAAACTCATAGAGATCTGCCTGCCTTTGCCTCCCAAGTGATGGGGTTAAAGGCGTGCACCATCACGGCCAGGCAGAATCTATTTTCAATAAAAATAAAAATAAAATAGAAACAACAGAGAAAAAAATTAAAAAGACTCTTTTATAAAATTGGGGGTGAGGAAATAAGCATATACAGAAAACACATGGAGAGAAAGACTGTCCATAAAGTAGAGGGGGGACTCCAGATGCTGAAGCCCAGCCTCTCCTTGAGGACTGGGTGTTTTAAAGTCTTTGAAGGGTAGTTTGAAGAAAGACAGGATAGCTGATTGGCTTGCAACTGTCATATAAAGACGCCCTGGTCTGCCTTTGTGTTAAGCCATTTCATTAGCAGAGGACCCTACTTATAGGAGAAAAAGTTCACAAAGCCTGTGTTTTAAACTTCCAGGCTTTTGCCTCAGACCAGTGAGGTGGGGAAGAAGGCAGCAATCTTGGAAGTTCCCTATCTTCATTACCTAAGCACGGCCCTCTCCATATCTAAGTGCCTATGGGAATGAGTAACTCCTAATCTCTCAGCACAGCTGAACTGAAGTCAGCTAGCTGCCCTGTCAGCAGGATCTGAGTCAGACTGAGTCAGACAAAAGGAGGATCGTTGCACTGAAGACCTACACTGTCCTGGTTCAGCTATCAGTCAACTCGGTGTCTAACTTGGGACTCATCTTTTTTTCTCATATTGGTTTTTCTGTTTGTGAAATGAGGTATATGGATATTCTGAAATGCCTGAAGCCAGACCTACATTCCAACACACATATCCCTGCCATAGTGGGTGTCACATTGATGCTGAGTCAGCCTCAGGGCCCCTTTGAACTCATAGTTCTCATAGTCTACCACCAACCAAGTAGCACTTACAAAGCAGCATCTTCTAGCCCTGTGTCTTAATTGGTTTGTTTCAAAGGCCTCGCGAACTCTATTCTAGGTTACTTATGACCCTCTAGGTTTGCAATCACAGTAGAAATGGGAGCAATAAGACCATGAGCATGGGGGCTGGAGAGATGGCTCAGCAGTTAAGTTTACTCACTGGCTGTTCTTCCAGAGGTCCTGAGTTCAATTCCCAGCAACCACATGGTGGCTCACAACTATCTATGGGATCTGATGCCCTCTACTGTGGTACAGGCAAGCATGCAAATAGAATACTCATATACATAAATAAATAAATCTAGAAGAAGAAGAAAAAGAGGAGGAGGAGGAGGAAGAGGAAGAAGAAGAAGAAGAAGAAGAAGAAGAAGAAGAAG